>NC_060214.1:132762500-132882420 GCF_021130785.1 Homalodisca vitripennis | reverse complement strand
AAAAATCTTTATATTACTGGTCTCTCGTCTGTACGCAACAATATTTTCAAGAAGGTAAACAGTGGCTAAATTAAACATAAAAATTGAGGTTTTAATGTAAATTAATACGTCTAATATCGAGTGATTTGCTGATTATTTCATTAAACTGTTCTAACATGAAGTTCTTAATAAGTAGAATAAATAATAGTGTTTTTAAACAAAACTGATATATAAATATGAGATTGTTAACACGTGACGTACGTTGTTAATATGACTTTACAAATTATTCCATACCAATTTTCAGAGAAAGCCGATACTTCCAACTTAGAATGTATTATATCACTCCTTGGTTTTCTCTCAAAGGTTCAAAAAACTTAAGAGAAAAATCCCCATAAAACAAACAGTTTAAAAATCAGCTTACGTTGTTTTACTTTTATTAATTTTTTCAATGTAACCGACCATCTGATAAAATTTCATCGTATTCAGTTCAAGTCTTTTGGGGGTTTGGGGGGGGGTTTGTTTATAATCAGGCAACTCGAACAGTGGATATTTTTTTCCCATGAGAAATTGCCTGTCATGCACCTCTGGTTTTAACTGATTTGAATAATACATAATGACGTCAGCTAGGCTGCTGAGTCTAGTTCTCTGCCTGATCAGCCTGGATGTAGAAATGGCTTCCAGCATTTATATTCCTGTAAACGACATTCTGTTAAAAAGCATATTTGAGATGCTCCCTAAAAATTCCTACTTTTTTATAAGTAGTAAAGATTATTCCTCACCTTATTTCGGTTTATTTTTATAATTACACATGTAAGGCTATTATATGTTTTGAAAACTTAGAAAAGGAGAAAAGAAAGTGTTGATAAAGTATTATTTTGTTATAATCTTAATTTTGCATAGTGTTTTTAGAATTTTTGTGTTATATTTCCTTAGAATCACTAAAACTATACTCACTTTTGTAAAAATGAATCGCGATTTTTATATAACGTTAAATTATCAAAAAAGTTTTATTTAAATTTTTTGTGATACAATTGTAAAACGTTTAACATAATTTTTCGGTGCGTAATAATCTTACTAATAATAATAATAATCTTTATTGCGTGAAACAATATTTACATTGCATGCATGCGTCAAAGTACATTCATAATAAGAATTACAGTTCCATTGTAGTTATGTGTCTACATTTAATCGTATAACAGAACTGGGGGTTTTATTTTTATTTCTTGTTGTTTTCAGAATTAGTTTTTTTCAATAATTTTTCATATACCAGCAACTCAACTATGAACATCCTTCAAGCGGAGTAAAACGCCTTTGACACCCCAGGTAGGTGTTTTAATCGAGATTTTTGAATAGGTTTTAAGACATCAGATGAGATGTTTTCATTCCCTACAGGCAGCTTGTTTAATCAGTTTCACACCAACTTGGAGACGGCTAGTGGTTCAAGAATGCACTGCGTTACTATGTTGTAACACAATCCGAAAAGTTAGTTGTCCCTGCCTCTTGTCCTCGTATTGGTGACGATCACTGCCTTGGATCAACTCCGCATTTAAGTATCCGACACACTATAGAGAACGACTGATCGAAAGAATATAGAGACAGGGTAAAGTTAACAAGTCCAAGCTCTCTAGAAGGCATGTACTTTTGCACAGGACTCATCTGAAATTCAATTTGTCAAATAATTTCTGATATGGCTTTCATATTTTTTGAAGCTCTAAATACTTTTTTCCGGAAATTTTTGATATATTAGAGCAGCCTTGACCCCACAATCTCAAACCGTAAGACAAAATATGGATGTATCAGCTCAAAGTAGGCCAGTTTTTTAATACAATCAATCAGAACAGAAAGTTTGCAAACGGTTTACGCCATAAAACATAGAAAACTCATGCCAAGAAAGCTCAACCTATGGAGCATGATGCTGTCAATGTGAAAAGTCCCCCCAATGTCAGTCCTCGATCAAGGATACCATTCCAAGGAACCCTTTTAAAAAAAAAAAAAAAACACCCGGAATTCGGTCGGCCTCTTCCAAGAGAACATCGAACATCGTCCATCATTACTGCGGGACGATACATCCTGTGTCTTGTCGATGCCGAAGGTCAAAAATTATATTGAGTTTGATTTTGAGCTGTTTGTATTTTTCAGGATTGAGTTCTTGGAGAAATGTTCGATGCACATGAATTTTAAATCCGATAGAATGAATTTAACTTTCAAGATCAGTTTTATTTATATTTTGATTTAATACAGAGAGTCGTTAAGTTTCGTCATCAGCATATTGAATAACCGTTTTCCATTGCTTGGTATTGATGTAATTCAAGATTGTTAGACTATTAAATAAGGAAGAGAACTAGGCCCTAATTTTTTAACTCAATATTGATCCCTGGAGGGCCCACCATAGGGGGCATTTTGGACCCTATTAGAGACAGAGCTATTCGTAAATCCGTAACGCAATTGTTATCTCTATCTTTAAGATACGACGAGAGCCAATCGTACGGCAAACCCCTAATACCACTAGTCCATAACTGGTGCAGCAGTGTCGCATGATGCACACAGTCAAAGGCTTTGGAGAGGTCGAGAAATATGCTCATAACACGTTATATTTTCTCCAGGCCATCGACAACATTATGAATAAGTTCAGTTTACGGCATCGATGGTCGATTTGTCTTTCCTAAACCCGAACTGTTTCAGGACAGAGAATTTCGAAGCGGTCATGGAATTTTTCAAGCTGATTGAGGAAAGCTTTTTCAAAAACTTTGCTAAGAACTGGGAGGATAGAAATTGGACGATAGTTGCTAGAGGTGCAAGGATCATCTTTTTTGTAAACTGGAATCACAGTGATATCTTCAGTACGGACGGAAAGACAACCCTGTGCAAACGAGAGATTGATTAATTTTGTGAGTGGTGTCAAAATATGCTTAAAGCACTTTTTGATTAAACACACAGACATTCCATTAATGCCACAAGACCTCTTAGGTTTGAGATCCTGCATGATACGGGCCACCTCCCACCTCACTCACAGGACGAAGGAACATGGACGAGGCCGATCTAGTCAATAACCCTCCCGCAGGGTATATTCTGATTCACAGAACTGTCAGTTTCCAGCAACAGTTGAAAAGAAATCATTAAACGCAATTGCCACTTTTAATGGATCATCAATAATTTTGTTTATTAATTTTAAGTTTCGGAATTGAAAATTTTGAAGTATTTTTTTGTTTTGTGTTTAGGTTAATTTATATTCCAGGCGCTTTTTAAAGATTATCGGATTGTTTTAGTTGGTTTTCAACGTCTCGTGCCTTGGCGTTTCTTATGGCTTTGCGGTAATCCTTTTTGAAATTTAGAAAAAAGCGTTTTGAAAATCCTCATTTTCAGATTTAACATATATTGAATGATAAAATTTTAGTCTTTCTCTTGAATCGAGTATACCCTGAGTAATCCAGGTATTACTCTTTTTCTTATTACGTTCTTTAAAATTTTTGAATGGACAAGTCAAATTATAGGCAGTGAGTTAAACAGTCGAAAAACGCGTTAAAGGCATCTTCCACCCGCTCAAAGCGATCCAGAAAATTCCCATGATGTTTTCATTAGAAACTTCTTAAAAAGCTCTATGTTTGCCGGCTTTAGATCCCGTTTTCTTTTTATTGACGGAGTATTTCAAATTTTGGGTTATGGTGTAATATTACGGCTTCCTGTGCGTAGTGGTCTGAGATGGCCGCATCTATGACAGAAACAGAACAGTCTATTACGTTAGTAATGACGTTGTCGATGGCTGTACTCGACGAAGCGGTCACTCGAGTTGGCGGTCGGTTCACGGACCAAATTAAGCCGAAAGAAGTGAGAATATCCCGTAGTCACTGGGTTAGAGGGTTGGTGTGGTCTAACACATCGATGTTGAAGTCACCGGTAATGATGAACTTCAAAGATTTTAAATTGAGAAAATTTAGTAAAGTTTCAAACATTTTCAAAAAAGTTTTCTGTTACATCCATTTGGGGATTTTTATTAAGCCAATAACTATAATTTTGTCCGCGGAATTTGTATCAATTTTAATTCCGCCCACCTCAGAGTCTAGAGTCACAGCAGTAATCCATCCTGAAGGGTTGAAATTTCAATCGTGATTTGACAAAAAAATTGCCACACCACCTCCTTTAAAATTTGTTCGGTGAAAAATTATAGCCAATTCATAATTGTCAATTCTGAACATAGAGACAATCTCTGCCGTGAAGCCATGTTCAGAAACAACAAATATGTTGGGGTGCAGCTCTTCTGCCATGAGCATTAGCTCATCAACTTTATTGGTGGCAGACTGCGCATTTTGATGCACGACGGAAACTGCACAAGTTAAATTTGGAATTTTTGTGAATTTGATTTTGTTTTGCTTGTCGTTTTTTGTCTGGTTTTCTGAACTTATTGTACCCCAATTCTGTTATTTTTATTTTGTTTTTTTTTACATGCTCCGTTGTGTCTGTGATGGTGCTTGGATGGGCCGACTTGTCGCACCGGTGAGCGGCATTTCACTGCTTCCCGCAAAGGATTCATACAGGAGTGTGCGGGGCTCAGATGCGGCTGGTGGCTGCAAGGTAGTCGATTGTGGTGCAGTTGGAGACTCAAGGGCTTGATCTGACTTCCGCCCATTATTTTGAACTCCTCTGGCTGTGACGGGTGGTTGGGACGTCTCTCGAGAAGCGGTAGAGTCCATTTTCCGCAAGCACTCTATTAATTCCTGGGCCAGCAGATGCTTCGTGTTTCTCTTTAGATGCATCCCATTTTGTGTAAAAGCGCCTCTCCCGATGTTATTGAATTGTAGAACCTCTGCCCCACGATGCCTTTCACACAATTCTTCGATGTAGTTGTTAATCAGCACAGTCTCTTGGTTGAATTTTTGTGACTGGCTGGCAGGTCGTGTCTGTGAGGCAGGGTGGAGACAACAACTCTTGAGGTTCTCAGTTTACTCGTGATGCGGCGCTCGAGATGTCTGTATATATTGTACTGCTGACCCGAAGCAACGTCATTGGTGCCAGCCACGATAACGTAGCAGCCACCGGCCGGGGGTGAATCGTCAGATGTTGCTTCCATTAACTTGGCTCCAGGTTTGCAGACACCTCCTCCAACCATGGTCTCTGCAGGTCACCATCCGACGCAAAATACCTGTCAAACCACGTGTATGGCTATCTCCTTCAATAATAATTGATGAGAAGGGAAGAGAGATTCTTTGTTTACTATTGCCTCTTCTCTTCTTTCTCGGTTCAACCACTGTGATGAAGCGGCTGCGCAGACTTTCGGTGAACATTGTTTGTTCTTGGGGGTTTTCGGAAGTCTTTTTTTATTGTAATGCACCTCCCATAGTTTCTTTCATTTAATTGGCTCCTTGTATTTGCACAAACAATAATTCAACATTTATACACTACTAAAATTTTGAAAGAGAAATCTATTTAAGACTCCTCTTCCACATACATAATTGTTGTGTTCTCTTAAATGTCAATTTGAGTTTTAAAAAATCGTTTCATAATTAAATTTGTTGAAATATTATAAAACAAATTTTTAATAGAGTAAAATATGTGTAGATTATTTCCTTTTGCTTGATACTCCTGAGACATAATAAATAATCTTATATAAATAATTTGACTGCTAGTTTCTCTCAAACCTACCCGATGAACCATAACTACTGCTATATTGTAAGGTTTATGAATTTATTAACAAATAAAATGATTTAACTTCTGAATATGTTAATTCTTTGAGATACAGTTTGGGGCGAAGTATCCTAAAAGCAAAGATAGTAAAAATAAGTAAAGCTCAAAGTACGAGTATTTTAAAAAACTTCCTCACCGGAATTTTTCGTAGCGCAAAAAATAAACGTCTGAAATCAATTTTTAAAATTATTTAAAATTAAAATACCACCCATATTTGAAATTGCACTGTGAGAAAAGTATTGATGAATGTGCATCACGTACTTTTGCGTATTTATAGGTCAGATAAATGGGTTTTACTGGCAAATTTAGTATAAAAATAAAGTCTGTTAACTCAAGTACTGATTTAACAATAAAGAAATATTTATAGTAAATGTGTATAAATATCGAAGAACAGCGATGTGAAGACAGTATATAATATAATTCTCACTTCAGCCTACCATGTATTGTTTCGAGGATTCTTTTGGAGAGTACAAATGTTTCAATAATACGTGCTTTGTTCACAACACTGATTAAAGTTCAGAAAGCTGAAGTTTGACGTAACATATACAGAGGTGAAACCACAGTTAGAGCGCCCACTACAAAGGCGTGTCAAGTTCACAGATTTAGTTGTCCGCTGTCTAAGCTCTGAGTGGCGCTGACAAGTTGTGGCGAGTGATAATTTCTACGCTCGAATTAAACGAAATCTCTTTAGTACTGAGACAATCTTTTAGTAAATCAATATTCAAATCTGTTAACTATTATATTGATGGAAAACTCTAGAGTAATTTTTATATGATAGCAGAACTTCATCTTGATTAACAGTGTAGACGTATATTTTGGTCTTTTAGTTCTAGCGGTTTAAATCAAATAAGACGTATTTCAAACCACGTGTGTCACCAGTCTTCTAACATTCATCTCTCTAGCTCATGTCATTCTCAAATATCTTTCGGATAGACAGCCAGATAGATATCACTCTGTCCCATACCCCAGCTGTACAAATAGTTTTTTCATCGTACTAACTAAAAAAATTATAGTAATGTTTATACAATAGCAACTACTCGTAGCTTAATAGGCTTTTGCTGTCGCTGCATGCAGAGTTTACCTATTTTACATGTATTACTATGTCACATGATGAAATTGTATATAATATACTAAAGTTTTGAAAATAAATGTATTGTATTCTTCAATTTTCTAGTTGCCATCATGGTTAATACTAATATAAAGATTTTCTCTAACGCTCCGCCAAATTTTCATGGAATTTCAAGCCCTGTCATCGAATTCTGTGTCGCCTAAGCTCCGTGCCAAATGGAACCGTGTCTACCTCCGTTATTTCCCTGATATCGTACAGAGTCACAGATAATCAGATGTAAAATTTCCAAGTTCTCAAGTAATAGGCTTCGCTAACGCTCAGCTAATAATAATAAATGAAGTAAAAACTCAATTAGAAAAATATTAATTCTCTTATTACTCACTTAAACTTAAAATGTCTGCTCGTTTGCAAACTGAAACACGCGTATATATAATTAATTAATTGGCTGAAAATACATTGCAACTGAATTAGAGAAATAAAATTGGAAATTCTTCAATGTTTCTTCAAAAACAATTTTTGTATTTCCAATGAATGTTAAATAAAATACAAATACTAATCATTTATTAGGGAAGGGAATTAAGTCTGAAATATTGAAAATATAAGTTTAAATTTTTGTATCAAACATGCAATTTAATTGTAGGGTGATGCTCATTAAAACTGCCTTTCAATACACGTCGACTAATACGATGTCGTGATGAGTGACATGACCGTTGAGCATTCGGACAGACTCTAGCGTGATCAGAATGACTGTGTTAGATTTTTTAAATCTAAGACGTCATGAGCATGTTACACAATATTTCAGCAATTGTCACTCATGAATCTTCGTTAGCTATGTAAATTCCGTATACCTTCTATTCTACATTTAATTATAAAAACAAAAATTCTGTTAAGCTTTCTCACCATTTCAACTTTATCTCTTAAAGTAGTAAACGACCTACAAGAAGAGTAACCATATTACTATCATTTCCAAATCATCATTCAAAAGATTTTAATAGTTCCTTTACTGTTCAGGCTTGTCGCCTTTGGAAAGCTCAGCCCGAGTATTAGATGTATTGGGTTCCTTGCACGCTTTGTGGCGGGGGTTAGGGGCTTACTGCTGGTGGGCCTGTGTGGGTGCTGCTTGTTGCAGTCATGTGGTCATTCGGCGTGTTAGAGTGATTGAACGTGTTCTTGCTTCTTGCTCTTAATTTATAATTTTGTTAAGTATCATAATATGTGTATATTAAAATACAACTTTCTTTTGTATTTTAAGTTTTAAATTAATCTCAATAAACAGAAATTTTATTTAAATTTCATTTAAATTTGGTTAGGTTAGTAAATTTTTTACTATCTATTTAAAGCACCAACAAAATAAAACAATAAATTGTTAAAGACAATGTACTTGTACATCTTAACCTGGACTCACACCTCTTGTTTTAGCGACTGACGTGTCCTCCAGTAGGAGTAGGCGCAGTTCTAGCTGTAGGCACAGCGATCGCACTGAAAAGACATTGCAATTAATTATTGGAATAATGTCATAAATGAATGGTAGCAGACGATCACTAATGTTAATAATGTTAAATATTATAAAGTACTCAAGAATCTATGAGATGCAAAATTATCCATTATCGTTTTTTAAAAGATTATCTTACCATCAGCATGTCTTCAATGTACGTTCTTTTTAGGCAGTTACACATTTGAAAAAGAGAAAGTAACATATCAAACTTTTCAAGTTAAAAAACAGTTTGCATTGTAAATTATTTTAAGTTGACTATTCATGCACAACCCCCTGTTTATAGTTAAGTTTTGTCATCGTGTAAAATATCACAAATGAATGAAACAGTAGCCCAAAATAAGGAATGTTCCTTTGATATTTAATTACCATAATATCAGCTAGTTGTGCGCCTGACGCAACTTGTTTGGCGGACTGTTTTGAGTTTACACAGTTCTCTGTTGACAGCAAGTTGTCCAACACAACAGCCTGTAATTACCTGCCTCCAGCTGTTTCTACAAACATCAGGCAGACTTGCTCGTCACAAGATAAGCTGATATACACCACATTCTAATATCTAATGTGTATGGCTTGAGCTAACTACTCTGTCCACAGTACAATGAACGATCATATACAGACAACGTTTATTAATACGTTCTGATAACCATGTAAAGCATTTAACGTAGCTAAGGTAGGAATAGATGATAACAATGTGTATGGCTTGAGCTACTACTCTGTCACAGTACAATGAACGATCATAATACAGACAACTTTTATTAATACGTTCTGATAACTATGTAAAACATTTAACGTAGCTAAGGTAGGAATAGATGATACAATGTGTATGGCTTGAGCTACTACTACTCTGTCACAGTACAATGAACGATCATAATACAGACAACGTTTATTAATACGTTCTGATAACCATGTAAAACATTTAACGTAGCTAAGGTAGGAATAGATGATACAATGTGTATGGCTTGAGCTACTACTCTGTCACAGTACAATGAACGATCATAATACAGACAACTTTTATTAATACGTTCTGATAACTATGTAAAAACATTTAACGTAGCTAAGGTAGGAATAGATGATGCAATGTGTATGGCTTGAGCTACTACTCTGTCACAGTTACAATGAACGATCATAATACAGACAACTTTTATTAATACGTTCTGATAACCATGTAAAACATTTAACGTAGCTAAGGTAGGAATAGATGATGCAATGTGTATGGCTTGAGCTACTACTCTGTCACAGTACAATGAACGATCATAATACAGACAACTTTTATTAATACGTTCTGATAACTATGTAAAACATTTAACGTAGCTAAGGTAGGAATAGATGATGCAATGTGTATGGCTTGAGCTACTACTCTGTCACAGTACAATGAACGATCATAATACAGACAACTTTTATTAATACGTTCTGATAACTATGTAAATACATTTAACGTAGCTAAGGTAGGAATAGATGATACAATGTGTATGGCTTGAGCTACTACTCTGTCACAGTACAATGAACGATCATAATACAGACAACTTTTATTAATACGTTCTGATAACTATGTAAAACATTTAACGTAGCTAAGGTAGGAATAGATGATACAATGTGTATGGCTTGAGCTACTACTTCTGTCACAGTACAATGAACGATCATAATACAGACAACTTTATTAATACGTTCTGATAACTATGTAAAACATTTAACGTAGCTAAGGTAGGAATAGATGATACAATGTGTATGGCTTGAGCTACTACTCTGTCACAGTACAATGAACGATCATCAATACAGACAACTTTTATTAATACGTTCTGATAACCATGTAAAACATTTAACGTAGCTAAGGTAGGAATAGATGATACAATGTGTATGGCTTGAGCTACTACTCTGTCACAGTACAATGAACGATCATAATACAGACAACTTTATTAATTACGTTCTGATAACCATGTAAAACATTTAACGTAGCTAAGGTAGGAATAGATGATACAATGTGTATGGCTTGAGCTACTACTCTGTCACAGTACAATGAACGATCATAATACAGACAACTTTATTAATACGTTCTGATAACCATGTAAAACATTTAACGTAGCTAAGGTAGGAATAGATGATACAATGTGTATGGCTTGAGCTACTACTCTGTCACAGTACAATGAACGATCATAATACAGACAACTTTATTAATACGTTCTGATAACCATGTAAAACATTTAACGTAGCTAAGGTAGGAATAGATGATACAATGTGTATGGCTTGAGCTACTACTCTGTCACAGTACAATGAACGATCATAATACAGACAACTTTTATTAATACGTTCTGATAACCATGTAAAACATTTAACGTAGCTAAGGTAGGAATAGATGATACAATGTGTATGGCTTGAGCTACTACTTCTGTCACAGTACAAATGAACGATCATAATACAGACAACTTTATTAATACGTTCTGATAACCATGTAAAACATTTAACGTAGCTAAGGTAGGAATAGATGATACAATGTGTATGGCTTGAGCTACTACTCTGTCACAGTACAATGAACGATCATAATACAGACAACTTTTATTAATACGTTCTGATAACCATGTAAAACATTTAACGTAGCTAAGGTAGGAATAGATGATACAATGTGTATGGCTTGAGCTACTACTCTGTCACAGTACAATGAACGATCATAATACAGACAACTTTTATTAATACGTTCTGATAACCATGTAAAACATTTAACGTAGCTAAGGTAGGAATAGATGATACAATGTGTATGGCTTGAGCTACTACTCTGTCACAGTACAATGAACGATCATAATACAGACAACTTTTATTAATACGTTCTGATAACTATGTAAAACATTTAACGTAGCTAAGGTAGGAATAGATGATACAATGTGTATGATGAGACTGCCTGAAGGTTTACATAAAAGTATGTTTAGTTTGCTCAGTTTTTCATCTGCCTCTCTACGCACGATTCTTCACCAAAACTAATTTCTTAAAAATAACTCTGCATTCTCGTAAATACATTCAAATCAATGTAATGAAACAATGTTTTGTCCTCCCTCACTTAAATATGTCATACATTCTAAAACTTTTAATGGGAATAAAATATAAAATACTATTTTAACAACAAAATCAAATTTAATATTTTGTTGTAATTGTATTTCAAATTCAAACATATAAAGTTAATAGAATAACAGAATTACAACACTGCTAATGATACTCGTACCATATCAGTGAAGGTAAAATCTAAATAAGAAGGTTTGTTTTAAAAAAATAAGTGATATTGTAAAAGGAAAATTCAAATCTTCTACCATCTCAGATTTTTTGTTGTTTATTAATCAGTATGATTTATACTGCTTTAAAATTATCCAGTTTATACTTTCAGGTTTATGTTTCTAGTCTTATTTTTGCTTGCTGTTCCATTTTAAAGTGTTACAAATAAAGTAGAAAATATCACTTTCATCATGGCCATATTATTTTTTACATTCTCCTTACCTTAGCTTTTGTTCTCTAATGTAGTTCAAAACAGTTTACAAATATTTCGCTCACAAAAAACAACATACATCGATTAAATTTATTTTCGCAATAAAAATTTTAATTGTTGTTCAATTTTCTAACATTACTGCACACTATAATTAGAGTTCCCCTCAATAAATATAAAACTAAAGTTAACAATAACTGATGTAGAGAAGGAAGGCTATGAGAATTTTTCACGTTACGATGTAGGGGGAAGAAGAATAGCTCCACAGCCGGACTCTCCACTTTATCACAACATATGAGTGAGGGGAGAATTTTCATTATATTCTCTCATTTTGTACAACAACCCTTGTAAATTTCTAACCTTTAAATTATGAAATGAAAAATATATTTGCTGCCACAAATGGTAAATTTTAAAATATAATTTTTTGTAATTACTGCTTTAAGTTTACAATGACGGGATCTTAAAACGCTTAGGTAATTTAGAAGATTTAAAAAATGTTACCATCACATTTCTTGATGTCAAAGCTTAAAATTTTTCAGTAACTATTTTCAAAAAAAGAGACTATATAACTTGCACCATGACGTATTATAGTTAATTGTAACACTTGGCCGATGCCCTTATGCAATTTACAAATTTTTGCAAATGGTACTATACAGTGTGTCTACAGTCCATGTTAGGTTTGTATATAACTTAATTGATAAAAGTATATACAGCGCAAGAATAGGCTTAAAATAAATGTTTAACAAAGAGTAAGTTTCCGTCAGTTTATCTGAGCTCAACATGAGCACTATGAGTCACCCCGCAGAGGTCCAAGTGAACTTTGATTGTCAGGACTTCTGGGGTAACTCATTCAATGGTAACTCTGAATCTTTGCTTTAATTTTCAATATAGGAAACGTTACGCAGACGCACTTTTCCACTAAGAGAAACCTACCGTCATCATGAAAATAATTCCGTCTATAAAATCCTGATCCAGTCCATTTTAATACAGAATATCAACAGCAAGCACATTCTTCTCATATTACACTTCAAAGCATACAGTAATTGAACTTCGTAACCATTAAATTTATGTAATTTTCTTTAAATATATATGAACTTTATACTTAAAACATTTAAGTTACGTCCACGTTTATGACATTTTTGAAAATTTTCACAAAGGTTTTGAATGATTTCGAAAGTTGCATCTCTTATTTATAGCCCTCATTACTGCGTCTAGGCTTCTGTTCTTTTTAACGTCTTACCGCATTCAGAAATGCGATTTTCAGGACACACTCACGCTACACTGAAATCGCAGTATTAAACTTGCTAGCCACAAAATGCGCTGAAATATTCTATATAAATTATTCCATAATGAATGTTTCTCTATAAACATTAGCTACAGATTACAACAACAATTCAACCGAATTAACAGAACTTAATAGAAGCGCTGGTTTAATTTTTACAAAGATGTGCGATCAATTATAGTAACCTATTAATACCGTGATATGACTTTGTGGAACACTGTATTTAACCATTTACATCTTTTTTTTAAAATAAGTACAGCATAGTGACTTATCTATATCTTACTTCACTAAACTGTAATTACAACAAACATAGTAATATGGTAAGTTACTGTTTGGTATCTCAAGAGATGCCTTTAAAAGGGTCCTATCACAAGAAAACACCTAACAATCAATCCAGGCGTTTCCAAGATCGCTTCTGGTTAATATAGAGTATACAAAGGCCTAGTCAAGTACGATCACATGTGTGTCTTAGTAAACCCTATAACCCCTGTTTAAGCACATGATAACGATGACCATGTTCGACTGCCAACGTATTTGTTCATGCGCTTTTGTAATGCGCTTTAAGCATTGTTATGGAGAGGTTGACCCTAACCATAACAATGATGTTTAAGTGTGTGTTTATTTGCTGTCGGCGGTGACCATTGTTACCACGCAAGTAACAGGTAATTTTCAAAAACATCGTATGTGTACGAGACACATTCTACATGCAAATGTACTCGGCTTCTGTGTATTTAATTACCATTTCATTCAACAGCTACAATATAAAAACAAGCGACTAGATTGGTTGTTTACTTGGTAGAATGCCCGCTCTATATAAGTAACATATATTTCATATAGCAAAGTTAAAATCCAAACATGAAAGAAAATCTTCAATGTTGCACCCAAAATATTACGTCCTAATGGTAAAATATAAAATATTTACTTTTTAATATTAATTCATCATCACATAGATTGAAATTTGAAAATTTGAAATGTGATTTGAAATTTTATCATGATCCTGGAAATTGTCATCGTTGTTTACAATTTCCGAAAGGCGACGTTTCGAAAAATTGCGCCTTCTCCCTTCTTCACGTGTCAGTGATTAATTTTTAATTTTTGATATCTAAAACAAGCTCAGATTAAAAAAAAGCCCTCTTTGTTATTGATGGAAAGCGTCCATATCCTGTTATCCTTTTAAATTTTCTGATTGTTAGAAAAATTTTATAGTCAGCTATAGCGAACCTAAAACAATAATAAAACTATTTAAAATTCCGACATGTAACATTTATGCTATTAACTCTCGTAATTTATTCAAGAATCTTAATGTAAATTATAAAGATTAAACATAACCCTTTTCTCTCGGTAAATATGTCTTTCAATATTTAGAGCATTGTTTGCATGTCTATAGTTTTATTATTGTATACCTTAAGAAAGAATACTCACATTAAAGTATCTAGACATATCTTATTTTACAATGAAAAATGAGGTTGGCATTTATTGTGGCACTCTACTCCTACATAGTTTTCGGTACAGGTAAATATATGTCCTTTGCGAGAGTACATTAGTCGAAACTATAGGGGCAAATGTAAAACAAATAATGAAATAATTTGTAAATTGACAATATTTTAAAATGTTAGTCATATGACATTTTTCAGTATAGGCTACTATACACTTGTCATAAGATTTCCAGAGGATATATTCCTTATTTAATAATCTGTATTGCATTATATCTGGAACTTGTACAATAACGTCTGGGGCCGTTTTAAAATTGTCGTGTGTCATTTAATATAAAATGAACTAATATTATTATTATTATTATTTGCGTTCAGAATTATGACTCAAACCGGAGTATGGGAGAGTATAAAGGTGATAAACACTCAGTTACCGGGGGAAAAAAAACATAACGGAGAAGAATATTAGATTTGATGTATTTTGAATAATATTAGAAGATCGTATAGGATTTTTCCGGACATTTGCCATCGTTCAGTGAAACAAGAAAACAGTAACACTACGTTTCGAGATCTGCAATCTGATCTCTTCTTCAGTAAAGAACTAACCTAATACATAATTACAAACTAGGTTAAAATAAACAAATCTTACTAAAGCGTTGTGGCACGCCTAAGTCAGGAATCACAACCTACATGTTGTTGTCAACTTCACTAACACTAAAGACATGCACTTAATACAAAACCATACAAAACACTAATCATTAAAACTAACTACGGAATACAGGTCACAATACGTCTTCACTCGTCTACTAACCACCTACGACTGACCAGAGGGACTAGCCAATGGCAATCGTGACGGCTGGCTAAAAGAAGATGGCGGAAATACAGGGGAAGGGGAACAGGAATGGGCCCTTTCGTTATTATTGGTTTCATGCGAGATGAACTTCTTAAAACCATATTGTGACTCCGCATTGGTTTATTACAAATATCCGATCCGTTTGATACTTTTGGTTTACTCTTTAGTTCATTTTTTAGAATTGGCAACCAAAGCGGCCTAATCTCGACTGATGGTTGACTGATTGGTTGGTCTGCCAATTTAATGTATGTTGCCTCAATTAATTTCCTTTTGAAGAAATGTGTTTCCCGATGTATTATGTGGGCTTCATCCCAATTCATATGATGGTCTTCGGACCAACAATGGTGTGCAATTTTTGACTTTTTCTGTGAAACCCTTTCTCGTGTTTTCTTTGTGTTCTTTTATCCTTACGTTTAGTGGTCTTTTTGTCTCGCCTATGTATTCCCTATTGCAGCTACATTTAATACTGTAAACACAGTTTTTGGAATCCTGTGTGCCATTTTTTGGTTTTGTTTTTACGAGACTTTGTCTAAGAGTTCCTGACTTAGGCGTGCCACAACGCTTTAGTAAGATTTGTTTATTTTAACCTAGTTTGTAATTATGTAATAGGTTAGTTCTTTACCTGAAGAAGAGATCAGATTGCAGATCTCGAAACGTAGTGTTACTGTTTTCTTGTTTCACTGAACGATGGCAAATGTCCGGAAAAATCCTGTTTCCTTCACAATCCTTCCATCGTCAAAAATAACCTTTAAACAAAGATCGTATACTTGGCTCGAGGAACCATCTCCATGTGTTCTTATAGGGTTTTATTGATTATACATTATGAGCTATAAATCACTATTCTTATTCTATTCTTCATGTCTATAGTTATATTGTTTAAGGTCTACGAGTTTGATATCATGACTATCAACTTCGTTTTCCTGCGAGAAACATTGCTAACACATAACTAATTTTTGAATATTTCGATGTCGCTGTGAAGAATAATCGTTATAATTAAAAGGTTTTGGTACCACATTGTAATGAATTGAAATCATTCACAATATACACAAATTGTGTTTTAGAGTATTCACTACATTCCAAAAAGGCTACGTTTTGTTGGAGGTCTGAGAGAAGTGTAAATTACTACTAAAACATCATTAGCTACTCACTGATGAAAGGTGTTTGGTGTAACATAATAAATCTAAAGCCCTCACAGGCAAGAGATCACTGACAAAGCTCTGCCTCCATGAACCAGCGTTTAACAAACCCACTTAAACTGATTGCACAAGCCGTTGTTTTTAGATTGTTACTCTGTGAAAACTACGTATAACAACATGAATATATATGACTTAATCCAACATGCTTGAGCTACCACATGAGTTTTGACAAAAAGGTGCAATTTTATACTTATGAATATACGGACGGCACCTCATCAAAGTTCAATAGAATACAACCATAGTTATTTCAAATACTTCTTGTTATTACATTGTTATCTTGTTATTGTTTAACAGTGTATCATGAAGCAGTTGAAAAGCTGTCAAATGATGATAAAGAAACCCTACTACACACTACAGTCTTTTTAACTCACCTAAGGATGCTAATTTAGTTTGTGTCCTTGGAGGTCCTCGCTATTTCCGAATGTGTGAAAGTGTAACCAAAGTTTTCAAATTATCTCAGTCGATTAATAGATTAGAATTATTAACCCTTATAAGCCTCATAGCTCTCACTACACCGATAAAAGCCAAGTTATATTGAACTCACTATACAGGTGGAACCTACGTTATATTCAACTCACTATACAGGTGGAAGCTACGTTTTATTCAACTCACTATACAGGTGAAAGCTACGTTATATTCAACTCACTATACAGGTGGAAGCTACGTTATATTCAACTCACTATACAGGTGGAAGCTACGTTATATTCAACTCACTATACAGGTGGAAGCTACGTTATATTGAACTCACTATACATGTGGAAGCTACGTTATATTCAGCTCACTATACAGGTGGAAGCTACGTTATATTCAACTCACTATACAGGTGGAAACTACGTTATATTCAACTTAAAGATCTGGATTTCACTCATTCCTAGCAACTGGCGCATGGTCAGCTTGTCCATGCATTCCAGGACATCTAGAATAGCTGTTAGTGGGAGTATCTGTAGCCCAGATTAAGGATAAATAACAACTATAACGATCTTAACTTCGCCTCGTAAAATCCAGAGTTTATCGTTCATTCGTTGGTCACTAGCAACAACTCTCTACAAGTGTAGATTGTCTTCAAGTCGGCAACTTAGTTCCAGACCCTCTCCTTCTTCACCTCTCCTTGAATGAAGAGGGTGATATTCAAGATTTGTTTGTTGGACAGATAAATCTGCAGTTCAGTGGTCCTTTATTGGACCAAATGTGATGGTCTTTTTCGTCTCCCTTCAACTTATTTTGCTCATTGTGGTAAACAAACTGTAATAAGTCACCATGATGAACAATATATTTAGTCAGTCTGTAATAATAATTTGTTTTATACATTGCATTTACTGTTAAGTCACTCTATTATATCTTAAACTCTATTTCAATAATCATTTAAACATAAATTAGAAACTTACTGTCCCTATTAGACCACCTTAAGAAACGTTCTTTGATTTGCAGTTTAAATTGCATGTTACAGTCACGGCAGTTTGAACATAGTGTAACCCTTCGCGTGACTACCTTTTATCCAGTCCTTAATTAAGTCCCATACTTCCGTGATCAAAGGGTCTCGAAACTCCGTTTTTCTAATATCTTAATTGAAAAATCTGACTAGTGAACGTCTTTATTTGAAGTGTCTCTAGAATACCTTCTTTAAGAAATTAATTTTCAATTATTACGGATTAAATACCTCGTATAAAATAAATCCTCACTTTAAACCCAGAGTGTTTTGATTTTCTGGTCCCGTATAGTGTCTCCAGGACTTTCAGAGACTTCCTCGAGTACCCAGAGACTTTTAAAACTTCCCTAGGACTTATGCAACTTAAAAGGATGTTGTTACCTCGTCTACTCCTGCCCAGCCACCTGTAATGACCAACCTCTATAGTAAAAGTCACTCAAACAGGTAGATTATAACACCTTTGAGCCATGCAACTTAGGTTGAATTTTAAATATTGGTAGTGAAACAACTATTTATAAAAATCAATTACAAATGCAGTTATTTTGTTCCTCAATCCTTATTATTATTAATGTCTTCATTTAGAAGTCACTGTATATATTGCAAACCACGTCACATGTAGATCCGGCTGACCCGGAATACGATAGCATAATGTGACAGCACATAGCGGTGTTGAGTGAATAGAATATGTCTCAATATATAAAGGACCATTCATACATAGCTCTAGCGCTATAAGGTATCTGTTCCATCAGTAGTTTATATCACTGATTATGAGTGTATTTTGTATTTAATATGGGTTTTTAATTCTATAAATTATAAATCATATAATTTTTATATATAGGATATAAAAATAGCTTAGAAATAAATTATAACAAAACTTGGAGTCAATGAACTATATTCAATTTCGTATTTAGGGAACTCAATGAAACGGGAATTATCGGTTTTATATTTTGTCATTGTATATAGTGTTAGGTAATTCAATAAAATACTTTCCTATTATTTGGAGAACACAGCTTTCGAAAGGTAGAATGGACATAAAACTGCCTGAAGGATAGATAAAAAATAAAACTGAATCCACAATTTTCTTGTAAAATTTTCCCGTTAACGTTTGCTATTGCAAATGGATCGTTGGATAGAATATTAGGGTTTCGAACATTTTATAAACAGTTTCCAGTATCCTTTCAATGTTTGACACACTGTATAGCAAACGTAGAGGCGTGATTAGAAGTATGAATTTCAGCGATTTTGTTATGGAATTTATTATGCTTGCAACAAAAACCCTTTTTTGGTCGATAGAACCAGTCGGGTTGATCAGTGACCAATGCGTGGGGTCCAATTGAACTTGATTTATCAAGATATCTTCGGCATTAAGTTCTGATTACAGAGTATAAAATCAAACTCTGCAGTTTGTTTCTTCCATATTTAATTTTTCAAAAATATATTGGCCACAAACCGGAAGTGTGAGTTTCTTAATTAGACAAATTTCTGATTTCCTTGACTCCTATTTTGGTCTTATTCGGTACCATTTCGTTATCCATTCAGAGAAGGCAGATCGGTACTTTCAGTCCTTAGCGTCATTTAACAGTGCAGTATAGATCATTGGGTATATTATTATCTTCATCTTTATATTCATCCTATATTTCTACCTTCTTATCTACAAAGCATATTGGACTTGCATCGTCACGAAAGTTGCTCTTATGCAACATTTATGCAGCATCTGCATTAGGACGTCATAATTGGACGTGTTATTAGATTAATAAGGCACGTCCACTTCGGTTTGAACTCTATACCAAGTGGACGGCTATCTGTACCAAATATTACAACCAATCAAATAACTGAAATATAAAATTAGGATTCCTCTTGTCATTTTTCATAGAAAGATGATCCATTGTGAACATAATATTTAGGCAGTGATTAGTAAGGAAACAAAGTCAAGACAGTACATTTTTAAATGTCCCTAAGTTCAAAAATTTCCGTAAAACTTTGAAGGGTAGAAGCCCACTACTTGTTTGTACTTTGTACAAGTTTTTCCTCCCAGGGAAGAGGGATTTTTGGAGGTTGAAGCGATTCCATTCTTGAACCACTTGTAACGGGTCATTGTTGTGACGATTGCTATCTAAAAATAAAACTCTGGAGACAGCCAAACATGAAATCAAGAATTATGGAGGACAACGGCAGAAAAACGTCCTTCACCGTCACATTTACCTGTGAACGTCCTCTCAGTTGGAACAGTTATCAGGCATGACATCGAAAATGTATCGATATACGAGTCAATTGGCTTGGTGATTTTTAATCAAGTGAAAGTGCAACAGGTCAAGATGGGCATTGTCAATTGGTGCCACTATTGGATTTATAAACTTGTACGAATTTAAAATTAATTAACTCTTGGAACACAGAAATTATCTTTCGTTAATCACTGTGACATTGATTCGTTAAACTTCAACAACTTCAACTTTCTCGCTTACATCATCAACTTATTAAGCAGGGGTTTCATAAAGGACAGTTATGTCTCCAATGGAAAATGTTGAAACACCAAAGGCATCTGTGAATACTTAAACGCCCGTGTATGTATTCATATGTAAACCGTTCCCCGAGCCGTGTTGAGAAGCTGTCATATTATACCGATGTGTTAACAGCAAACACTCGACTTGTACAAGACGTGAATGTAACTCCCCTTTAACTGCTCTCAATACATTTAGCACCATGTTGTGGAGCACACAAACGAGCTTTGTCGTTGAATACAACTGTATTAATTACTACGTCATTCAATAGTGCTCATAAAGGATATCTTTAGCTAATAATCTAAGATCTTTGTTATAGAAGGTTTAGATATTCGCTAACGCTCAGCCAAATCCCATGGAGTGATATGTAACATTATCTAACTCAGTGATCTTCAAATACAATTAAACATCAAGCAAAAGTGTAGGTGGACAGACAGTCAGAAAAATATTATATGTTTCCAGCCCACTAGTATAAGCCTGCGATAAACGCCACGCTGATTGTTTTTTTTAAATATAATTAACTAGTTTCTTTTCTAACATTTATTCAGTTTAACATGATAAATCCATATATAAATAATATGTAATTATGTTTATGAATAATACATTGTTACTTTGTTAAATTATATAAGAGGATATCTCGATTTTTAAGTTTGTATTTTACTGAATTATGTTTGCAAACTTTTTATGTTAAGTGGAACAGTAGTAGTATCTATTATTCCTAGTATTCGCTTTGATGCTCAGTTTCCAATAGTATCAATCAATTTAATAATTATTTTAAAGAGTAAATTTTGATTTATAAACTTTCAAATGATTACGGAGGGGTGTCAAATATTTCAATACAAACTTCAATAAAACCGAAACTTTTAACTCCTGAAACTGGTAGGTACGTTACGTACCTACGTACGTACGTGCTAGTAACGTTACTGTTTATAATTATAAACTAATTAATTAAAAAGTTAACCCTAGATGGGTGCCATCACAGCTGTTATATTTGATATAGAACGTAAAAGTTCCTACAATTTCGATATGAAAATAGTTATTTAGTACAACTACTACACTAGGTAGGTTACAAAATAACATAATAAACATGTATAAGGTCAATTAGTTAAACAGATTGAAATATTGTACATTATCCATGTCTTATTATTAGGTTTCCCCATTAATGAAAGTGTTCTTCCAAGCTATGTAACAATGTAAAAAGAATAAAGAAATTTAACTTATCATTTTTTTTAAACATGTAATTTATAATTACGTTTGCATAATTTTTAATACGTTAAATAGCCAGTATTACACTGCTTGCGTCAGAACTTTGCAAACGCTAACCAAATGTCACCAACAGAACTTTGGTTACGTATTGTGTTTCATATGTTTCACAAGTTTACAAGAGGTTGACTTCAAAGACCAGTGTGTTACATTACGTAAACGAGTGTTGAAACTTTACGTGTTTAAACTCTATTTAGGTTGAAAAGATATGCAGAACAAAAAAAAATTATTTATCTGAAACATATTAAAATATATTCGTTTTATTTATCTCCTACATTATTGTAGCAGAATAAAAGAAGATCAATCGTTTTACAATTTTTGAATACATTTCATGTGCCAGTAAAGCTGATTAATAAACAGACACGTTTGTAAAATTTATTAGATTATTTAATTACTTTAAGTGGAAATGTTACTTTTTAAGAATTGTCAGCTTTGTAACGTACGTTCAGTATTACAAAAATATTTATAATGAGAATAATTAAGTATTAGACACATTATTTTAATTTTGTAATTGAAATTATTTTACCCGGTTTAAAAACCTAAAGAAACTTAGAAGAATGACAAATTCAATATTATTTATTCGAAGACAATAACTTTTCTATTAATTTTATAGTAAGCCTTCACAAAATTTAAAATTATGTGTATATTAAATTATATTTTATTCTGGTTTTTGCGATAATTTTACAATATACCTTTTTGCAGTTATTTCCATATATGAATATCCTAAAAACAGAGTCCTAAATTAATTCATATACTACTAAATTATTTCTTTATTCTACATCCATATAGTGTTAAGTTTCGTATCCTCTCTGTTGCTGTGACGGTTATACATTTCATTACAATTTTCAAAACTATCAATTATAATTTAATAATTTGGTATTCTCGTCACCCTAAATAATATTGAACTTTGGAAAGTTAGAATTAAAAAAAGTTATTTGATCGAGTTGAGATATAAAAACTAACATATATCACCATATATTACTGACAATTATTATCGTTAAGGTACTCCATACATTTCCTTAGTGTAATTTCTCAATGGTGATAGCAAGTAATGTTTCAGCCCAAGTCGCGATTACTTGACTCGAAGTACTTGACTTCAAAGACGACTGCGCGTATGTTATTGAACCCTTTGTCTTAGGTATTAGAGTGTTTTAGTGTGATTGCTTCTTCTGTCGTCTCACCAGACCATCGCTCCAACTGCAGACAAAGAGTTAGTTTGTTGTGTGGCCGATGTTTTACGATTGTGCAGTAAGTTAATTTTGGAAGGTTTAAACAATATATCTTGCATAAATTTAAAATAAAGGTGTTCTCTCCGCCTCGTGTTTACGAAATATGCTTCACTTAGGGTTGATGTAAAATAATTTTATTCCCCAGATGTATCGCGGCATGATAGACATAGAAATAACATAACAACTGCAATAAAAAGATATTGTTTCAGATTAATTGAATAACTGCTAGGCATGCAACATCTTAGATCTCATTCTTTTCTTTATATAAATGAAGTTTTATAAAATATTTTAAGTCTACATATGGTTTATTTTTCAAAAAATCTTTTGCTTGATTAGGTTACACGTTTTACCATGTAACATGTATAAATATCAGATGAAGGAGTTCGGTTGTTTAAAAATTGGTTTATTCTCTGATTTTCTTGTTACTATATTTAGTTATTCATCAGACCAACTTTAATATTTTCGCTAACCCTCAACCAAACCCCATGAGGTGACTGTACACAACGTATGTAGAAATGAAGATTCATTCAACATTTCAAGTCTATAGAATATTTCTAGTAATATCGTGCTGATAGTTTAAGAATAAATGAAATTGTTTCAGTTCCTTACTTAATGTTCTTAGCTAACACTCGTCCAATAAATATTTTTCTATTTTAAATTTTGAAAATTTAAAAAAAACCTTAAATTATTTGACTATAAATATGCTCTTTCAATGAATGTTCTGTATCTGGATCGGGATGGAAAATGCTAATAATTATTCTTGTGCGCAAATCGCTGTTAAAGCCGACCTACTGTAGATTTAGGAACATGACACAACATTTACATAATGAAGATCCATGTTATGTTAATTAGTTTTTCAAGCACTGAAATTAGTTTTACCCACTAAAAACGTAAAGCCATACTCTTAGGCCTAGTGTGTTTATAGAAGTGTCACACAAACACACTGTAACACCACCACCCCCACCACTGTGTGTGATGTATAACACTGTAACATACTAATACCTAAGACAAAGTAGTCTATTTGTAACAGACGAGCGGTCGTCTTTCAGGTTCAACTTTTAGCGTGAATTCCGACTTGGCGCGTCACGTTGGGCAATACATTACTTTCTGCTTCAATTGAGAAATCTTACTCGAAACGCAATTACTACACACTCTACGAGATTTGTAGCACTTATATTTTAATGTAGTAAATGTTGCCTGAGTGTAGAAAATATATTTACAATATTATAAGATAGGAGTATTTTATACGACCTGTAGCACAACAGGCTTCGCTGAGGCATGAAAAATTAAAGTTAACAGCTCATTTCATTCTGATATTCAGGCTACATGAGATAGTATACTACATGTTCAACGATATATAGTTATACTCAGTTTGTTTGCAAACTATTTATTCTATGATTTCTTTCGTTGCCCTCACGGTTAACCTCAAGATTAATGTAAAAATATTCGCTAACGCTCAGCCTAACTATAAGGAGTGATGCACCACCATCAAACTTTATGTTCTTGGTATGAAAATTAGACTTGATACCAAACTTGAAGTCTGTAGGCTTTTAGTATTTGAGACGGAAATGAAATGTTTCATCTAACAAGGGGATTTGTGTAAACTTAGCCAACCTTTCAATTGGCTTTATATTTTTTAGACTAATTGTTTGAGTTATTTAAAAAGAACCTTCTTAGCAGCTTCCGGACTTACTGAAATTTAAAAGAGAGACGAACCAATGTGTATGAATAATTTTAATTCTGTATTCCACAAGATATATATTTAAATTTGAAAACTAAAAATTTGTAAATAGGAAATTTTTGGAAAAAAGGCAATTACATTTTGAATTATTAAAGTAATCCATAGTATTTCAAGTATCTGAAATATAAAAAAAACTACATAATTAAATAAAATAAAAACAAGATAAAACTGAGCAAAAACATTCTTTTATTTTGAAAAAATCATATCGATTATCAATGACACAGAAAGCAGTTTTATTCACCGTGTTTTGTTTGCCTCCATCGAACTTGATTACATTACCGCTAGAGACAACAAAGCCTTTAATACATTCCTTCATTGTCTGATTGATCAAAGGAGGTAATCTCATAGCCAGTAATCAAGTACCTCGTTTTACGTTCATCTGACATAAACGAGTATTGATTTTTAAGTAATTGATTTCTTATATAAATTAATAACAGTAGATATTATATTGCTAAAAAAATTTTGTACTTATTTAAACAATTAATAACATTTTTAATGTAAACTAATTATATGTAAACTTTTTATTGATATCTTTTCACTTCCATGATTTAAAGCCACTAGTTGAAAATAATATTACGCAAGGCTCTTCTTGATAAGGGATATAAATTTTAACTTTCTTCAATTTTATAAAATATAATGCAGAACTAACATTTTATGGCACTTGCACAGCACAATATTACAGAAATGACTAGTAACTACTAAATCATATTATTTAAATAATAAGTAACTACTAAAATCATAAACTATTAACGGATACGTCATGATATATTAAGAAAATACTTTAACGGAGCCCACATTTATTCGAGCAATGGAGATATAAAATCTATACATTTATGAAATATTGATTATCATAAGAAACTGTTTATCATTTGATAACTTATGTATTAAATTCCACTGAGATTAAATTAAGTTCTCATGTACTAAAGTAATAAATAATATAAAGTCTGCTTTGATATATTTTAGATAAATTAAGCACAGTATGGATAGAGCAAATTTCTGACTAAAACGACAAATCCCTTTAAAAAATTTTTTTTTGTTTGTATAGTATATATATATATATATATATATATATATACTATACAAACAAAAAAAATATATATATATATATATATATATATATATATTTTATATATATATAATATATATATATATATATATATATATATATATATATATATATATGCTTTGTAATAAAATGTATAGTAATGTTTATATTTTTATTATTGTTAGTAATCATTTATTGTTATTTAAATCATATTGTCGTTCATTTATATTAGATTACTGTATTTTACCTAACCTTACCTAGATGCATTATTTTCAATTTAAGTTTAATTCTTGTACGTAATACTCGGTCGAAAGAAGTGTCCAAAGTATATAGGCGATAAGCTTCTGTAAAGCCCAGTATTAAAGGGTTTCATATCGGAGATTTATTGTTTGAGGTAAGCTGTACATCATTTTCTACGTCCACTCTCGTAAAATATTGCTTATAGTACTTTGCCGGTGTTTTTATGCAAATAAGAGAGATAATTGCTATTATATTTACCCAACCACCCCCCTCATGCCATCATGGAGTACCAATCTTTGCCCTTACAATTATGTCTAAAAATATACGCAGGAATAGGGTTTAAAAAATTAGGGAAATAATATTCTAATGTCGAACCTCCCAGAAACAACATACCTGACCGTGTGTTTTTTTACCTAGCACACCCAGGGTATACAATTACTTTTCCAACTTATTGTATATAATTTTTATATTATATGTAATATATTACAAGTAACATTTATATTATATAATAAATGTTACTTGTAGTATTTGTATGCATAAAGTAAACGATTTAATTTTAAAATTAATAACGTACTTCTTGCTTTTTTATTCAGTAATATATATATATATATATATATATATATATATAAATATATAAATATATATATATAAATATATATATATATATATATATATGTGTACAACACAAAGATGAAGAATTTACTTAAATAAGTGCAATTAGATTGTTTTGCACATATAAAACGATGTTGTATAAATTTTTTTTCTGATTTGTGCTAAAAGTTATTTATGTAATGTCATTGTCCGTTTAGACGCCAAAGAAGTATTTACAAACGTACTCATATGTATAAGAGGCAAAGAGGTGCATAAGAAAGGTAAATGTCCTTTCAAGTAGGTTTATTCTAGAAAAGTCATTGAGGCTTAAAGCTTGATTAAAATATATCCAACCGTTCTCCATCTTCCTGGCTAATGTTCTCTGCAAAAGTTCTATTTCAAACATTTTCGCTTACGACATGCCTCTAATTACAAATAAATTCGCATTAAAAATTACTGGTAACTGATACTTAATGATAAAAGTTTTAATAGAGTTTAAATGTAATCTTTCATGTTAATTATCAATTTAATTTCCTAACTGTAAAAAACAAAAAAAAAAAAACCAACACAAAGCAAAAGATTTCACCCCCAAAATTACTAAGGCATAACAATCTATAATTTTTTTCGCCTTTCCACTAATTAGTTAGTATCTGATATACGTGGGCATAATTAGTGACCTACTGCAATTATTACATGCGGAGTAATCATCGTGTAAACTAATTAAATTAGCTGGCACTAATTAATCGAGCCATTTATAATCCAATCATCCTATCTCTATTATTTTAGCAAATTAAACAATTTCCCTGCTAAACCACAGTTGTCTGCCTTAACCTGACCTCGAATTGGGTAAATTTGCGACTTCCAGTGTTGCAATAATAATGAATGTGTAATTAATAAAAATATCTGTTTCAATTATAAAGCAGGACAGCTAATTTTCTTCCCGAGGCCGAATTACTTCAATAGGAGTTAGTGTAGTGAACGTTTTGGGCCGGAAACGATTTTAGTTTTAAAGTCCTTATAAATAGATCAGATCCCTGTTAAGAAATTTTGAACAATGAAAAATGTATCACACAATGTTAAATAATACCGTAACGCCATAATTCTATATTTAAATACTCAGTGGATCTTTTATAAATTATTATGAAAACTTTATGTTTTGAAAGTAAAAATGACATTTTTTCGTGGATAAAAACTACACAAACTATACTTAAGCAGCAATTACAAAGTCAATGAACGTGATCACTTTTCAGGAGGCAGGACACAAGGCAGGACAACACCGAACTAATGACGAGACTAGTTTTAGAAATGACGTCAGATAGACGGAATGACGTCAGCTTGTCAATGTGCTTTTCTCGAAAGTAATGGAGCTGCAAACTGACATGATTTGGCGGGAAAAGTAGTTGGACATTTTCCTGTTTATCTTAAATAGATTTATTTGTGGTTTTTACTAAATTTACCATTTCTCTTTATGCTATTACATAGAAGATAGTTTTCAGGATTAATATGGTACTCTAAATTCTGATTTTACATTCTATATTTTAGATTAAACAGTAGCACTTCTACTTTCTTTTGTTTGTAAATAAACAACATCTTGACGATACGATGAATTAATTAACAATCTAAAATGATTCTTATTAAACATAAATGCGGACATAGTTCATACCTACAATCAAAACTATACATAAAATTAAATACGCACTCTATTAAATAAACTAATTATAACAATGAACTGTTATATTTAATGCTACAAATATGTTAATGTAATTAATAGTTTAGTAATATTCAATTTTGGTGTGATAAATCAGATTAAAATATTTTCTACTACATTAAATTCAAACACGTAGGCTCATTTTGATTATATTGATTTCTCAATTAAAACTAAATAATTAATTTATAACTTTTTTGACACTGGAAATTATGAGTTGTAATAAAACAATGTACAGTATTTTAAAAAGTGATGTAATAAATGCTCAAAACGTAACACCAACAAAATAAGTGGACAAACCAAAGACATAATCTTATATCAATTATTCAACAAGAAAGTAACTTTTAAAAATTTAATCCTTGGTTTTTTTATCTACTTATATGCTTATAAATAACAATAACCTGGAGTGATGCAATTTACATTAATCCTTTTTCATTGCTTTCATTTACAGCATGATATTGATTATTACTATTCAAATATAATGTTAACTTTTTAATAAGAAACTAAATACGTCAAAGTTTTTTTAGTTGTTTTTACTATAACTCGGTTGAGTGAATATACGATAGTTTTTTTTTTTTTTTTTTTTTTTTTTTTTTTTTTTTTTTTTTTTTCCTTTGGGATATTGGGGTGGATTCATAGATCCTCACACGTCAACCTGAGCTTATTGTGTGCCCCTTTGATGTTAGAGGGGTAAGCCTATCTTCGTGCCCTTAATTAGGCTAAGAAGCTTTTCCCCGCTACTAGCATCTGGTTCGTCGCCTGGTTGTTTATCACCGAAAAGAGCCCTTCTCCTTGCTCCCAGTCTCTCACAGTCCAGTATTATGTGTTTTGCAGTCTCTTCAGACTTATTGCAGAGTCTAACACTCCGAGTCCTCATTTCGTAAACCTAGAGTGTTTAGGTGTTTTCCTGAAGTGGCCGTGTCCAGTGATCAAGGCAATCACTTGCTTAACCCGATCCCTGCCCAGCCCATCAGCCATCTGGTGAATCCGGAGCTAGAATCGGCAAGCAGTCTTTTGCCGAGTGCTTGTCCTTGGTGACTCTGCCACCCGCAAGCGGTGTGTGTCTTCCTGGACCATTTGTTTATACTTTGGTAAGCGGCTGACTTGCTTATATACCACAACTCGGTTTTGGACCGGTGTATGGCATGCTTGCTCCGCTTTTGGCAAGCCTGTCGGTGCATTCGTTGCCACCTATGCCTGTGTGGCCGGTACCCAACCAAGACGCACACAGTTGCGTGATCCAAGCTTGCAGAGAGTTGTTAAAGCACTCCCACACAAGCCTGGATGAAATGCTGTTGGAGTCAAGAGCTTTAAGAGCTGCCTGACTGTCTGACATTATACAGATGTTCATTCCCTGGTACCTTCTGGTGAGGCCTAGATTGGCACAGGCTAGGATACCATAGATTTCGGCTTGAAATATGGAGCAGTTCCGACCCAAACTGCCGCTAAGGGCAGTTCTAGGGGATTGACTAAACACTCCATATCCAGTTCTACCCTTAATAAGCGAGCCATCCGTGTACCAGACAAAGCTCTTTCTTATTGTTGGGATGTTATCTTGCGATTTCCACTCATCTCTGGAGTAGAAGTCAACAGAGAATGGCTTATTGAATACGAACCCCGTTCTCATTGTGTCGGAGAAGCGCTTGGGTTTACAGCTTCAGTGATGGCGCCCATGGCTCGCGTTTTAGACGCGCCATTCCTCCACAAGCCAGCAACCATCAGCCGATAAGCTGACTTACGCGCTTCAGCTTTTATATGGACATCAAGAGGTAGAAGAGAAGTCCTAAAGCCACCTCGAGGGTCCGCTGAGGGACTGCTCCTGAATGCTCCGGTTACAAAGATTGTGCCAAGCCTTTGTAAGCTTTCAAGCTTGGCTTTGGCAGTTACCTGATTCACCTTTGTCCACCAGACTAATGAACCATAAGTGATTTGAGGCCTTACAACTGCTTTGTAAAGCCATAGTGCTATATGGGGTTTTACGCCCCATGAGATTCCTGCAAGTCTCCTGGACGTTCATGAGCGCCCACTTTGCTTTGTGCAGGATATTATTAAGATGATCATTCCACGTAAGCTTATGGTCTAGAGTCAGTCCTAAATATTTGACTGTCTTTGACCACTCCAGCTGAGTGGATGCGAGTTTCAGCCTAGAAAGAGACTCTAGGTTCTTTTTTCTAGTGAATGGTACAACTACTGTCTTAGAGGGATTTACTTTCAGTCCCTCTCCCTGACACCAGTTGTGTACATGTTGAAGGTTGGTATTCATGATATCAACAACAACATTTGTATACGATAGTTTTTATAAATTATCGTATGAAATTTTACAGACCTATTCATAAATACTACGAGGTAAAAATATTTGACCTCAATGCTTAAAGAATAACTGTTATTTATAGGTTTACTCTAAGGTTATGAGTTACGGTTGTTGCAGAGTGAATTGTATAAATTGCAATTCGTTGAAATTGTAATTTTGTCACTGTATGTGAGAGGAAAAATTATACTAAGTATACATTATATATATATATATATTCAGTTTTTTTTCAGATAACTTACCCTTGTTTTCTGAACACAACAGAGCATATGCAATCCTCTGACGAGCCACTTATTGTTTAGTATAACTGTACTCATATTCTAGGCAATTGAGTATTCTTTTTATTTCGTAATAAGTTGTATGATTAGCCTTTATTGTATTTGGCATAACCCTGGTATTAAACCAAAATAATAAGTACTAATTTTCATGTTTACTTGTTATTTTGTTCTGAAAGAAAATTACCTAAACGTGATAAACGTTTACGTGTACAAAATGTACAATTTGTTTTGTTGAGCGTGAGAAGTACAGAAATGAACTAGTTTCCCAATCCTCCTACCGTGTCCTTTTGAATATTGCAGATATAAGTATATAATTTAAATAGACTAATTTTCTTTGCTTTTTAGGAGATAAATTTATACATAATTTGCACTGTATTGGATCACACAAATGTTTTTTAAGTAAAATGGCCCAAACCTCTTATGGCATTTCTATTAATCATTCTTGGAATCAAACCCACAAGTCATGGTGAATGTCCGTTTTGCAGCTTTATTTTTATTGAATAAAATATTATGTATCGTTTACATAAAGTGCACAGTTCATAAAAGAAATCACAAATTAATATTAAGCTAACTGAATGTTAGTATTCAGTTACATAGTTTAACTGCATTACATTTAAGAAGCATTTTACAATGTAAAATTTACAAAAAAGACCGGTTTACTTTTTATATTATTCTGAAATAATAAAAAATAAATCCTTCAATTATTTCATAGCATATAAGCCTAAAATTGTAAATGGACATGTTAATGTGTCACCTCAAGTTTAAAAATAGCACCTAGCCTACACACTATTTTCAAGCTGTAATAACTCAAAAGCTGAAGATTTTATGAAAACATACAGGGTTAATGAAATATTAGTCAATTATATATAAATAATTTGGTACTAACCTTATTTCTGTGCTATAAGTATTAAGGGGATAGTAATAATGTATTGTTGAGTGACATCGGTCATTTAAATTAAACTAATCATTTATTAATGTTGTTTACCTGCTGACTAATGATCAGCTGTTTATTACATTCTCATTGCATATTATATTTTTTACTTATTACCACCTGACAAATCAAATGGTAAAGTTTGATAGAGTGATTTGCTCTATAATGTATAATCTAAAAAGTAGATTAACGATTAACGGTTCCTTATAAACCCTTTAATGTGCGAGAGTACAAACATTTTTTGATTTAGTGCGTAATAATAACGTGATGTATGTATTACAAACTGAAGTATATATTTCCAGTGTTTCCTGTGGAACACACCATAAAAATGTGAACACCATAATTTCCGGAAAATCTAGCATCAAAACATTGACATGATACCGGCACTAAGTCTTGCTGAATTTATTTATTTCTGAAAATTTTTACGTCATTAGTTTCTCTGTCTCGTTAGCTTAACTTAGCTTTTTCCAGCATTGATCGTGGCTAGTCAGCTAATAAAAGTGAATAATTCCAAATCTTCGCAATGCTTTCGTAAAAGTGTGTATTTTAATCGTAATTTTAAAAAGAGTTTGTAAACTTGAGTTTTTATGTATTTATGGATTTTATAGTCTAAACTGGAACTGCCATGTTATTAATGGAAAATAAATTAATATTAAAGGGGAAATCTCGCATTATAATTAGATTAGAAATTACGGCCAGTTACCTTTGGTGAAGATAATGTTAACTGTTCAAACTAATTTATGTTTGTTATATTTAATGTATTTTTTGAATTAAATCTATTGAATTTGATAAATTAATACAGAAAACGCCAAAAACGTCAATTAGAGCTAATTAATTTCATTAGTTTTTGTGATGATTAATCCAAATATAACAACTTATTTATATAGCCATGAAACTCACGTTTCACTTTAATTACGACTATGTTCAACAGATATTACCTAAATTATATTAAGATTAACAAATCAACAAATGAAGCAACATTTATTATGAGTTATTATGTCTAGATCAAAAACATCCTGATGATCTAGAATATATGCTCGTCTATTATATGTAATAATTTGGTGTAAAAGAGTTTATCTAAGATCAATAATTTTCTTTGTTTTTGGAGTTTGTAGATTTAATGAAAAGATAAAATTGGAAGGAAATAAAATAAAACAATTTTATGTAAAATTAACCTATAATAAAATGTAGGTTTGTTAAATAATTAAGAATAATAATAATAAACATGTTTTTGCAACTTCCAGTTGAGCGTACACTGAGAGCAGCAGAAACCGTTGTGTCACTGAAATCTGTGAAACGCAATGGATATATTATAGAAACGACACGTTAGTCCACCGCCTAAATAGCGATATTGGGGTGCAAGCGTAGATCTCTAGGTCTAATCTACTGCGGGAGATGACTGCTGAAGCAGGGAGCTTTACCCTTAGTGTTAAAAGCAGTTGCTAACCTGAACATAAATGCATGCTCTCTCATAGCCGCTTTGACAGGAGAGGGTGGTTTGGAGCCGAACAATCCTTCCAAGTAGAAATGACGAAAATTAGTGACCAAAATCCTTTCTCGTGGATATGGACAGGGGCCTACTTCCCAATCTTACCCATCCTGAACATCCTGTCAATCCGGAAGCACCGCAAAAAGCCCTTCAACATAAATGTAATGTGAGGTTTAGTAGCTTTGTGTCCTGAGAGAACCACAAAGGCACGGTAACAAATATCTGTGTAACCTACAGGTATGGTTTCGTTATCAACATTAAGATTCCTAACGTTTCAGCAAAAAGTTCTCAGCAGAGTATTTGTTCTAGATATTATAAAAACCCATTATTTAATAATTAAAAATGTATTGAAGTTCAGTCATCACCACTTCTTTCTGAATATCCATGGGTCATTGCTGGATATAATAATAATAATCGTGTATTCCAACTACATGGCAGACAATATTGTAACTTATTAGCTATAGTATTTCGGACGCGTGTTATGGCTAAACAGCGACAGTGGTACTTCAACCGTTACAACAGGTAATATGTCCAACTGTTCACGTCGGGATTTGCTGTTATGTCAACAAGGTAGATAGTAATTTACCGTGTTTAATTCGCCGTGTTTAGTGCGTTTTTACACAATTTAACAGTAAAAACAAAGCCATTATGCGGATTCATATGTACTCTTTAGTCTGATAAAGAGGTGTCCTCTACGAACATGCAGTGACAACACGCCATTGGTTGTTTTTGAATTGAGGATGCTATTCAGTTGCATTTGCTCATCCACCAAGTATTACACAAAGTTAACTGTTATCAAAGTCAGCTATTTTTATCATAGATAATTAGAATGACAGGTGGGCAAAGGCAATCTGTTTGTCACACAGCAGTGAACACAGATGTGTATTGTCGAAGTGTTGCACTGATGCTATCTTTCTGTGACATTTTTGTCCTAAAACGTGCAGTATAATTGAAGTCTGAGTCCCGATAAAGTATGGATAAATTTACATATTATGACATTTTAATGAAATATTACTTCTCACTAAAGGAAAAACTGCAACAAATTTATTTAACCCTGTAACTAAAATGTATTTTAAATGTATTGTATTACAAATTGTATGCCAGTTAAATGTACTAAAGCAAATGTTCGCGATTATGTGTACAATATAATATCTGAAGCATGATACAGCTATGGTGGGAAGGCTTTATTGAACGTAAATGTTGAATTTAACTGGATCCTTTCAGACGATCGTGAGTTCCAGGTTGCAAAATTGTTGATTTTGGAACGTCAACTATTGTCTGTGATTACATATCCTTCGCACTAATTTGAGGGTAAAAAGGAGCTAAACTCAACATTCACCTTTATTATCTGAAGATTTTTGCTACACGAAAGGAGTATTTAGCTTATAAACGATAGAGATTTGTGAAAGTCCCTGTAAATACACAGACGGGGTGATTAGCTGGCCATCCATCGACACACAGGTGCGGTACGCAAGGTAAGTGGCTTTGGAAGTGACCTGTAAACGGATACAGGCAAATCGTAGAGCCTAACCCTAACATAAAGTGATAAAATCCATTAAAGTCATCTCCTTGTCTTGCGCAATAATTTGTGCAATCTTCCGGTCGTTACAGTTACGGGCTATCAACTCGGTTAAGAAGCATCATGAATGGTATTCCTTGGATAATGAGCAAACATTTAACATGTGATATAAATGCACCGTACCAGATTTGAATATAACGTAACAATTATGTTTACAATTCAAAATATTTTGGCTTCGTTAAACTTTATTTTTATTGCCTAAATGTAAGAAACCGCCTGCTTAAAAATAGCACTTATTAAACTACACAACCGCTTAAATAGTCCAAATTTCATATAAACTAAAAGAATTGTTTCAATTGCTGGTAAATTTAATTCGCAGCCTTAGTTTGGGACTATGAGATTAATATTTTGGTGTATATTTTTATCACCTAATTTGGTATAAAACTACCGAGGGAGGCATAAATCTGGATACACCCTTAAGATTCAATAGTGCAAAGAATAATTATTGCGTCTGATATGACATGTAAGTGAGTTTGTTTGTGCAAATGTGTAAGATGTATGGCGATATCCGCGGCCATCTTGGATTAAGATATAATTTTTTAAATGATAAGGAGGTCATGTAACTCATCACACTGAATTGTCTCATTTTCAGGGATTCGAATGAGAAATCTTTCAATGTATCATTATTTTTTTAAGAATGATGACCCACCTGTCAATGTTGACTTTTACTCCAGTTTGAACTTCCTCCTAGTACAGAGGAATTCATTCATGTTAAATCAATCCTTTCCACAACAGCTGTTGAAGTCTAACTGGCAGGGTAAGGCAAAATTCGAGATGCACCACTATAAAAGTCAAACGGTGCGAGTAAAAAAACAGCAATTTTTTAAGAAAAACTCTCATTTAACTTTGAAAAAGTTATTTATTCGTACACGAATAAAGAAATCATAGAATAGACTTCACATATGTTGTCCTGAGAATGAGGTAGTATATGATGTACCACATGAACCCGTTCTTATATTGTAAATTCTATCCCAACCTATTTCAAGATGGTTGCCGTTTTTACAATAGCTCCTAAATGTTTTACGTGTACTGAAAATCATCCCACACTTCAATAGTGAACCTCTTTTGCCCAAGAGGGATCCAAGTTCTTAGCTTCAAATCTCTCTTACCTTTATATCAAGAGAAGTCGCACTGAAAGAAAGGTCTTTATTTTGACCTTCGACCTTAAAATCAATAGCGATCTACCTATGCTCAAGCGTGATCCATGTTCAAGTGTCTAGTCTCTATGACCTTTCTAACACAGATGGTTTTAGGAAAAGAAGGAAAAAATATAAGAACTAAATGGCTGACTAACGGGATAGCTTTAAAGGTGGTGGCCATCAAACCTTGGAAGGAAGACAGTGCTTATTGTCCAATAACTATACACAGCAATGTACTGATAGCTCTGTAAGGGTTATAAGTAAACTTGGATATAGTAAGTTAATTCAGTCTCAAAAGCTCCTATAGACCAGTTGCGTGACAGAAAGTTGAAGAACCACTTGATGATAACAGCAGTAGGTTAAAATTCCAGGGCCAAACATTAAAGTCTCTGATACTATTTCTTAAATGGTCTGAAATCATACACCCTTTAGGCTAATAGCTAAGAAATGATGTGTTGCATTTTATAATTAACTTATCACAAAATGTTCCGAATGTTTATAGTAAGTTTACTTGAAATTTGAAATAACATTTATATAAGTGCTGGCTACCCCTGATTTGCTGATGTTTAACAAAACCTATCACACGGCTTGAAAAATGTTTATTTCTGTCTCTCTGTACGCAAAATATTTCAAGAAGGAACAGTGCTATTAACATAAAATATTTTATGAGGTTTAATGTAATTATACGTAATATCGAGTGATTTGCTGATTATTCATAAACTATTTACATGAGTCTTATAAGTAGAATAAATAATTGTTTAAACAAACTGAATATAATGTGAGATTTTAACACGTGACATACGTTGTTATAGACTTTAAATATTCCATACAATTTCAGAGAAAGCCGTACTCCACCTTAGAAAGTTTATATCACTTTTTTGTTTTCTCTCAAGGTTCAAAAACTTAAGAAAATCCTTAACAAAACAGTTTAAAATCAGTTATTTGTTTTACTTTTAATTTTTCATGTACCGAAATCTGATAAATTATGTATTCAGTTCAGTCTGTGTTTGTTTATAAATCAGGCAACGACATGGATATTTTTCCATGGAAATTCTGTCATCACCTCTGTTTTGCTGTTGAATAATACATATGACGTCAGCTGCTGAGTCTAGTTCTGCTGATAGCCGGTGCAATGCTCCAGCATTTGTTCCGTAACACATTCTGTAGCATATTTTAGTGTCTCAAAAATTCCTATTTCATAGTTAAGATTATTTTCACTTTGTTGAATTTTTTAAAAATACACTGGTAAGGCTATTCATGTTCAAAATTAGAAAAGGAAAAAGAAAGTGTTGATAAAGTATTATCAAAACAGCTCTGAGTGGCGCTGACAAGTTGTGGTGAGTAATAATTTGTACGGTCGGATTAAAAGAATCTCTTTAATAGTGAGGAAATCATTTAGTAAATCATTGTCCAATCTATTAACTATTATATTGATAGAAAACTCTAGAGTAATTTTTATATGATAGCGAATCTTTATCTTAATTAACAGTGTGGACCTATATTTTGTCTTTTAGTTCTAGCAGTTTAAACAAAAAAAAGTGTATTTCAAACCACGTGTGTCACCAGTCTTCTCTCTAACATTCATCTCTCTAGCTCATGTCATTCTCAAATATCTTTCGGATAGACAGCCAGACAGATATCACTCTGTCCCATAACCCAGCAGTAAAAATAGTTTTTTTCATCGTACTAACTAAAAAAAAATATAGTAATGTTTATACAATAGCAACTACTCGTAGCTTAATAGGCTCCGCTGTCGCTGCATGCAAAGTTTACCTATTTTTACATGTATTACTATGTCATATGATGAAATGATATGTAATATACTAAGGTTTTTGATAATAAATGTATTGTACTCTTCAAATTTCTAGTTGCCCTCATGGTTACTGCTAATATAAAGATTTTCTCTAACGCTCCGCCAAATTTCATGAAGTTACAAGCCCTGTCATCGAATTCTGTGTCGCCTAAGCTCCGTGCCAAATGGAACCGTGTCTAACTCGGTTCTTTCCCTGATACCGTACAGAGTCACAGATAATCAGATGTAAAAATTTCCAAGTTCTCAAGTAATAGGCTTCGCTAACGCCTCAGCTAATAATAATAAATAATAAATGAAGTAAAAACTCAATTTGAAAATATAATTCTCTTATTACTTACATTAAACTTAAAGTGTCTGCTCGTTTGCAAATTGAAACACGTGAATACAATAATTAATTCATTGGCTGAAAATCCATTGCAACTGAATTAGAGAAATAAAATTGGAAATTCTTCAATGTTTATTCAAAAACAATTTTTGTATTTCCAATGAATGTTAAATAAAATAAATATAATAATCATTTATTGGGGAAGGGAAATTAAGTCTGAAATATGGAAAATATAAGTTTAAATTTTGTATCAAACATGCAATTTAATTGTAGGGTGATGCTCATTAAAACTGCCCTTTAATACACGTCGACTAATACGATGTCGTGATGAGTGACATGACCGTTGAGCATTCGGACAGACTCTAGCGTGATCAGAATGACTGTGTTAGATTTTTTAAATCTAAGACGTCATGAGCATGTTACACAATATTTCAGCAATTGTCACTCATGAATCTTCGTTAGCTATGTAAATTCCGTATACCTTCTATTCTACATTTAATTATAAAAACAAAAATTCTGTTAAGCTTTCTCACCATTTCAACTTCATCTCTTAAAGTAGTAAACGACCTACAAGAAGAGTAACCATATTACTATCATTTCCAAATCATCATTCAAAAGATTTTAATAGTTCCTTTACTGTTCAGGCTTGTCGCCTTTGGAAAGCTCAGCCCGAGTATTAGATGTATTGGGTTCCTTGCACGCTTTGTGGCGGGGGTTAGGGGCTTACTGCTGGTGGGCCTGTGGGCCTGTGACGGTGGTGCTGCTTGTTGCAGTCATGTGGTCATTCGGCGTGTTAGAGTGATTGAACGTGTTCTTGCTTCTTGCTCTTAATTTATAATTTTGTTAAGTATCATAATATGTGTATATTAAAATACAACTTTCTTTTGTATTTTAAGTTTTAAATTAATCTCAATAAACAGATTTTATTTAAATTTCATTTAAATTTGGTTAGGTTAGTAAATTTTTACTGTCTATTTAAAGCACCAACAAAATAAAACAATAAATTGTTAAAGACAATGTACTTGTACATCTTAACCTGGACTCACCTCTTGTTTTTTGAATGACGTGTCTCCAGTCGGGCTAGGCACAGTTGTAGCTCTAGACACAGCGATCGCACTGAAAAGACATTGCAATTAATTATTGGAATAATGTCATAAATGAATGGTAGCAGATGATCACTAATGTTAATAATGTTAAATATTATAAAGTACTCAAGAATCCATGAGATGCAAAATTATCCATTATCGTTTTTTAAAAGATTATGTTACCATCAGTTATATCAGTCTTCAATGTACGTTCTTTTTAGGCAGTTATACATTTGAAAAATAGAAAGTAACATATAAAACTTTTCAAGTTAAAAAAACAGTTTGCATTGTAAATTATTTTAAGTTGACTATTCATGCACAATCCCCTGTTTATAGTTAAGTTTTGTCATCGTGTAAAATATCACAGATGAATGAAACAGTAGCCCAAAATAAGGAATGTTCCTTTGATATTTAATTACCATAATATCAGCTAGTTGTGCACCTAACGCAACTTGTTTGGCGGACTGTTATGAGTCTACACAGTTCTCTGTTGACAGCAAGTTGTCCAACAACAACAGCCTATAATTACTGCCGCCAGCTGTTTCTACAAACATCAGGCAGACTTGCTCGTCACAAGATAAGCTGATATATATACCACATCTGACAGCTATTTAGTACGGTACACGTATATAGTGTAAATTTTACACTGTTACCGTACAAAGACAGTATCAACAATAATACAGATACCTGTCATGTACATGTTTCTGTTTCATTAAATTGTTGTTGTTTATGCATTAGTTTTCAAAATTTGTTTTGTAAAGATTATTAACTTCTCAAATTATTATGCTCTCATTCTGTCCAAATTTAAACCACGATTGATAAACATAAATATATTACTAATAATTATTAGTATAGTGTTTTCTAGATCAGAAAAATAAAGCAATATATAACTTTTGTTCGAGTTAAAGTTTATATAAAAATGCCATATGAATGTGACCTATTCATGCTAGAGAACTATGTTAGTTGTTATCTTATCTAATCTGGTAAACAAGGCAGTGAACATGATATAATTACTATCTGTTATACGTATGACCTGCACTCATTTATAACCATAATATTTAAATTCACTTTAGGCTAAGCTCTGATTATTATTTATTCTTTGTGTATAAACATAATAGTGGTTCAAAATTTGGTAAAATATTTTCAGAAAAACTATATTTTTAGTTTAGTTACCTTCAATACCTAGCCTTATTGATTAAACATAGGCTATTCTTTATTTAGTTCAAGCGACCTGGGTGTCTTATATGTTCGATTTCTGGGTCACAAACTTCAAAACAAGAAATAAAATCTTTAAATATTTAATTTCATTATGCAAACCCATCATCAGTCGACAAATCTTAAGCCGAAGTATTTAATTTGATCCAGCTTTGTTACACTTGGTATCACTACAACACACTTATTGTTTGTCATACGTAATATGAAACTTGTGTTTTACACTATTCACTCCGATATCAATGAGTTTGTGTTTCATTGAAGGTCTTTAAGCAGTTCAATTGTAAATCACTACTAAAACATCGTTAGCCACAGAGTGATTAATGTAACACAATAAACCCAAAGCCCGAGATCACCGGAAAACCGCGGTTTCCGTGATCAAGCGTTGATCACAAGCACTTTACTGATTGCACAAACCGTTGTTTGCAGTTCGCTACTCTTTGTATTATAATTATAATAATGGAATTTGTATTAAGAACTCTGATATAATATGGAAAATAGAGACCAAAACTTATTTGTTTTTTAAAATAACTGGTAACTATCTAAAGCGTATGTATATAAACATATGGTGTTTAAATATTACTTTTTTGTATGTAACTAAACTACATATTTTTGTATCAAATTGGTAACTGTATCTCGTTTAAGAATATATCAGTTTATATAAATATATAACGTCGCGCAGGCTGTCTTAAATTTATTGTAAAAATGTAGTAAATTTTTAAAATAATTAGTTATATCCGGTGATTATGTTTTTTTATACTAAAAGTGATTTATTATAAAACTAAACATCCAATAGAGTGTATCTAAAGTACTTGCATGCGAAGCCTGTAACCACGTAGTGTATTGTACATCAGCCTTACACTTTGTTTACTACTGCATTTCTTCTTTAATTTAACAATCATATAGCAACTCATAGTTTATAGAGACTTGATAGAAATAATTAGTTATATGACCGCTGATAGAAGGCAGTGAGATGCCCTTTGATGTGCAGATAGTGCTCCTGGGCTCACTTAGACAGCTGATGCTGATCCTAGCTGTGCTTTGTGTTTACTCTAGTTGCATCTTGGTCTCGGCTGGTACTCAAGGGTTAACAGATAGTCGTAATTAATATGCCATTCTGTATAATATCGTTTATTTGTTATTTTATACATTCACGTCTATAACGGTTTCGTATGTGAAGCCAATAATTACAGCAAATGAAAAATTATACCAATTTTATATTTCTATAATTTTAATACCCAACCTTCATTAGAGTTGAAATTTATATCTAAGCTAAGCACAATACTCCCAGTCTCTTCTAAATTAGAATTTATAAGATCATCAATTTTCCCATTAATAACATATGCCCTTCCGACCTTTGCTTATTGTTTAACACGGGAAAACGTGATGGTTCTCACCCGCTTTCAGAATAGGACATTGAGATTTTTTTACGGTTTGAGGAAGTTTGACCACATACGCGAGTACCGATTAAGTGCTGGGGTGATGTCGGTGGAGGGTTGCTCCAATCTGCAAACCTTTAATCTGATTCATAAGGTTCTTCATACGAGAAGGTCAGAATATCTTAGGAGAAAGCTGGTTTTTAGACAGGATGGTCTATTAAACCTACCAAGGACAAGTTAAGAGACAGGGAAAACCTCATTTAGACACTTTGTGCCAAAAAATATAATGTTCTGCCCACTGCTATAAAAACCTCAGCCTCTTAAAATTTAAGAAAAGTGTTACAGGCATATTTAAGTGATAAATTTTACTTGTAATTTTATTATTGTGTGATCTATGTATAATGTATTTTGTATACTTTGACAGGAGTTGTCATGAAAAGCAGAGTTTGTACTTTGATGAACGCTCGACCAATAAAGAATTTTTTTATTTAATTATTATTATTTATTACATATGTCAATTATGCTGAAAAATAATGTTATTTTCAAGTTTCACGCAAATTTCATGCTGTATATAATATGTAATACAATAATAATACTCGCGATTATATGTAGTGTATATAAAAATTACTCTGTCATACTTCACCAGATGGTTTTCAGTCGAAATGTATAAGACAAGAAATGTATTTAAAGTCTAGCCCTATTTTGCTTAGTTTACCGTCTGTATGTTTGTGTTTCTTATAAAACATCACAACTGTGATTGAATATCAATATAAAATTAAATTTTTAAAGACATTTACCATAATTAAACTTATCCGTCTATTTATAGAAATTATGCTTCTTGCAAAATTTTTAATTCTTTAGATCAAATATTTCTCATGGGGATAGGAAGACAAGCTGAAATGAAGTGTTGCAATCTCTTAGGTTTTGTGTTTCACTAATGGTCAACCATTAAAATACATTATACATTACTTTATTTACAGCATGGGATATTGATACAATTAAAATGCAAAATTGCAACAATCAATGGTAAATATTAGATATTGTTAAAATATTAGAACATAGCTTATACAAATTAAGCTATACGTGTGGTTATATAGATGACACACTATAAAGATCTTTTTATCAAACCAATTTACTTTGACTAATTTTTGACATCGATGTTTGTCACAGGACAAAGTCTAAAACTTAAAAGGTAATGAAGCTCTATTGACAATATAAGATTATCTAGTTGTGTTTTACAATGTACAACACTTATAACAGCTCAGTTTAACACAATATTACATTAGACGTAATAAAAAGGAATGATATAATAAATTGTGGTTTTAATTTTGTAAATGCTAATACTAAATAAAAATAATTCATGACATAAAACTGTAATATAAAAATTAATAGGTTTTATAAAATGTTTAAGAAGATTATAATTTTTAATCCAATACCAATCTCAGATTTAATTAAGATAAATGTTACAGAGGTGCCGTTACTAATTGTATGTAATGCAGTGTTGCACAAGTAGCATAGTAGACCATTAAACACTTAACTGTATCGACGCGTTAAGTAGATTTGATTAAGATAAATGTTACAGAGGTGCCGTTACTAATTGTATGTAATGCAGTGTTGCACAAGTAGCTTAGTAGACCATTAAACACTTAACTGTATCGACGCGTTAAGTAGATTTGATTAAGATAAATGTTTACAGAGGTGCCGTTACTAATTGTATGTAATGCAGTGTTGCACAAGTAGCTTAGTAGGCCATTAAACACTTAACTGTATCGACGCGTTAAGTAGATTTGATTAAGATAAATGTTACAGAGGTGCCGTTACTAATTGTATGTAATGCAGTGTTGCACAAGTAGCTTGGTAGACCATTAAACACTTAACTGTATCGACGCGTTAAGTAGATTTGATTAAGATAAATGTTACAGAGGTGCCGTTACTAATTGTATGTAATGCAGTGTTTGCACAAGTAGCTTGGTAGACCATTAAACACTTAACTGTATCGACGCGTTAAGTAGATTTTGATTAAGATAAATGTTACAGTAGTGCCGTTACTAATTGTATGTAATGCAGTGTTGCACAAGTAGCTTAGTAGACCATTAAACACTTAACTGTATCGACGCGTTAAGTAGATTTGATTAAGATAAATGTTACAGTAGTGCCGTTACTAATTGTATGTAATGCAGTGTTGCACAAGTAGCTTAGTAGACCATTAAACACTTAACTGTATCGACGCGTTAAGTAGATTTGATTAAGATAAATGTTACAGTAGTGCCGTTACTAATTGTATGTAATGCAGTGTTGCACAAGTAGCTTGGTAGACCATTAAACACTTAACTGTATCGACGCGTTAAGTAGATTTGATTAAGATAAATGTTACAGAGGTGCCGTTACTAATTGTATGTAATGCAGTGTTGCACAAGTAGCTTGGTAGACCATTAAACACTTAACTGTATCGACGCGTTAAGTAGATTTGATTAAGATAAATGTTACAGTAGTGCCGTTACTAATTGTATGTAATGCAGTGTTGCACAAGTAGCTTGGTAGACCATTAAACACTTAACTGTATCGACGCGTTAAGTAGATTTGATTAAGATAAATGTTACAGAGGTGCCGTTACTAATTGTATGTAATGCAGTGTTGCACATGTAGCTTAGTAGACCATTAAACACGTAACTGTATCGACGCGTTAAGTAGATTTGATTAAGATAAATGTTACAGAGGTGCCGTTACTAATTGTATGTAATGCAGTGTTGCACAAGTAGCTTAGTAGACCATTAAACACTTAACTGTATCGACGCGTTAAGTAGATTTGATTAAGATAAATGTTACAGAGGTGCCGTTACTAATTGTATGTAATGCAGTGTTGCACAAGTAGCTTGGTAGACCATTAAACACTTAACTGTATCGACGCGTTAAGTAGATTTGATTAAGATAAATGTTACAGAGGTGCCGTTACTAATTGTATGTAATGCAGTGTTGCACAAGTAGCTTGGTAGACCATTAAAACACTTAACTGTATCGACGCGTTAAGTAGATTTGATTAAGATAAATGTTACAGAGGTGCCGTTACTAATTGTATGTAATGCAGTGTTGCACAAGTAGCTTAGTAGACCATTAAACACTTAACTGTATCGACGCGTTTAAGTAGATTTGATTAAGATAAATGTTACAGAGGTGCCGGTTACTAATTGTATGTAATGCAGTGTTGCACAAGTAGCTTAGTAGACCATTAAACACTTAACTGTATCGACGCGTTAAGTAGATTTGATTAAGATAAATGTTACAGAGGTGCCGTTACTAATTGTATGTAATGCAGTGTTGCACAAGTAGCTTGGTAGACCATTAAACACTTAACTGTATCGACGCGTTAAGTAGATTTGATTAAAATAAATGTTACAGAGGTGCCGTTACTAATTGTATGTAATGCAGTGTTGCACAAGTAGCTTGGTTAGACCATTAAACACTTAACTGTATCGACGCGTTAAGTAGATTTGATTAAGATAAATGTTACAGAGGTGCCGTTACTAATTGTATGTAATGCAGTGTTGCACAAGTAGCTTAGTAGACCATTAAACACTTAACTGTATCGACGCGTTAAGTAGATTTGATTAAGATAAATGTTACAGAGGTGCCGTTACTAATTGTATGTAATGCAGTGTTGCACAAGTAGCTTGGTAGACCATTAAACACTTAACTGTATCGACGCGTTAAGTAGATTTGATTAAGATAAATGTTACAGAGGTGCCGTTACTAATTGTATGTAATGCAGTGTTGCACAAGTAGCTTGGTAGACCATTAAACACTTAACTGTATCGTACGCGTTAAGTAGATTTGATTAAGATAAATGTTACAGAGGTGCCGTTACTAATTGTATGTAATGCAGTGTTGCACAAGTAGCTTAGTAGACCATTAAACACTTAACTGTATCGACGCGTTAAGTAGATTTGATTAAGATAAATGTTACAGAGGTGGCCGTTACTAATTGTATGTAATGCAGTGTTTGCACAAGTAGCTTAGTAGACCATTAAACACTTAACTGTATCGACGCGTTAAGTAGATTTGATTAAGATAAATGTTACAGAGGTGCCGTTACTAATTGTATGTAATGCAGTGTTGCACAAGTAGCTTGGTAGACCATTAAACACTTAACTGTATCGACGCGTTAAGTAGATTTGATTAAAATAAATGTTACAGAGGTGCCGTTACTAATTGTATGTAATGCAGTGTTGCACAAGTAAGCTTGGTAGACCATTAAACACTTAACTGTATCGGACGCGTTAAGTAGATTTGATTAAGATAAATGTTACAGAGGTGCCGTTACTAATTGTATGTAATGCAGTGTTGCACAAGTAGCTTAGTAGACCATTAAACACTTAACTGTATCGACGCGTTAAGTAGATTTGATTAAGATAAATGTTACAGAGGTGCCGTTACTAATTGTATGTAATGCAGTGTTGCACAAGTAGCTTGGTAGACCATTAAACACTTAACTGTATCGACGCATTAAGTAGATTTGATTAAAATAAATGTTACAGAGGTGCCGTTACTAATTGTATGTAATGCAGTGTTGCACAAGTAGCTTGGTAGACCATTAAACACTTAACTGTATCGACACGTTAAGTAGATTTGATTAAGATAAATGTTACAGAGGTGCCGTTTACTAATTGTATGTAATGCAGTGTTGCACAAGTAGCTTGGTAGACCATTAAACACTTAACTGTATCGACGCGTTAAGTAGATTTGATTAAAATAAATGTTACAGAGAGGTGCCGTTTACTAATTGTATGTAATGCAGTGTTGCACAAGTAGCTTGGTAGACCATTAAACACTTAACTGTATCGACGCGTTAAGTAGATTTATCACTGTGGCAAGAAAATGGAGGTATAACTAATGGCGTAAAGAGAGGTGCAGTGTAATTAATTTTGGTAAACGTAACAGTGTGACAGTTAATCTGACAACCTTGAATTTTCAGTAGATAATTCAAGCTTTTGAATAATGATAGTGCCGTCATACTGATAAATGCTTATATATATATATATATATATATATATATATATATATTATAAGTAGATAGTAATATGGGGTTCCTGGCGCACTTTCGGAGCCAACCGAAAAGCAATGTAAAATACTGTTCAATGTACCATAAAGGAAGCTGAGAAATAACACAGCAAATCTCAATGAAAAATTAACCGAATCTACAGTCGTTCGTCTCCAAAAGCGATCGGTACATTACTATCTACTCTGAGGAATGAAAAATTAACCAAATCTACAGCTGTTTGCTTCTACTTTCTTAAGCTGTGCTTTGTAAAATGTTGTCAAATCTGCTACGAATAAAGGATTTATCTTAATAAAATTTAATCAATTTAAAACATTTTTACTAAAAACATACTGTACTTTAATAAAAAACTTTTCTACTAAATAAACAACATGAACTCACCAAGCTCTCTTCAGTTTCTAGCATTAAAACAGTGCAACAAAGATGAATTCAGTGAATTACCAAAACATTTTAAAGAACAGTTGATACTTTCCTTAAATGATACAGAATTCAAAGAACTTGTAAAGTCTTTTGCAGAAAAAACGTCTAATGGAGTGTTTTACTATCGGCAAAAAACTAAAAAAGTAAGGGATTACATATTTAATATTACGAAAGATATTGAAAAGAAAGTAAAAAATAAACAAACAGAGAGTTTTCATCGTTTTTTATGACATTTTTCCCATATTATACATTCTTTCAAGATAATCAAGACTTAATTGATGAATTTCTTAGGAATTTTTGTGAGTATCAAGATTTATCAACACAATTCATTAAAGAGCATTATAGAATTTTTCTTATAGAATATAGCCACATTTTGTGTGAAACAAAAGGTATTACTGTAGATAATATTCCATGTGATTCCTATGAAGAAAGACACCAACTATGGTTATCAAAACAGTACTATGACGTGGGGAGGGACTGCAAGTTTTAGAGTTAAGACTTTATTCTACAAAGTTAATTGTTATAATTTCTTTATCTTTAATAGTCTTCTTTCCAGTAACAACCAAGTGTAATTTTTCATTTTTGTTTAATTCTTTAATCTTTTTCTCATCCAAAACAGTCAAAAATCTGTTCGGTAAGTGTACTTTACAATCTTCCAACTCGGCAATTATTGTAAACCCGAATTTATCTTTCATTTTCTCCAAATTCATGATTTTGTACTTCTTTTTTTCTTCTAATTCATTCAACTTCTTATACTCTTTAAACTTGCATTCACCAATATCATTTAACTCTTTCAAGAACTCCATTTAAATAGAAAAAATTCAAAGTCAAAAAGTGCAAAACCATTTCTCGGTCGACCTTTTCTCCTCCCTCTGTCTCTTTCTCTCTCCCTCTCTTTTTATGCCTATGACACGATCACTTCTGCCGTTTATAGGCTAGGATCTATATTCAGGCTAGAGAGAGAGAAGAGCGAGATACGGATAGAGAAATGGTTCCGGAATACGATCTGAATACTTCTGAACTTGGTGTTTCTCCGCTATGGCCACTCGCATTGAAACAGTTCAGAAAGTAAACTTCCTAACCGACCAAACCGAATTCGCGGACATATATACTGAGCAAGAAACAACATCCAATCGAGAAGTAAAAATTTAACAAATTAATTTAAAATATAATTTGAAAATTACAAGTAAACAAAATGTACGCATATTTAAAATAGGTAAAATTATCTTACATTTTAAAAAAAGAAAATGTTATAATAGTTAACGGAAACACAATTTTTATTCTTTAAAGCAATCTGCATTACCGACATTTTAGTTCCGAAAGAATGCGCTATGCACGAGGTGTGCCACTACAGACCGACCATCACGATAATCGCTTCGCCCGCGTCATATCCGTTAGTGATATCACGCCGTGAGAGGCACAATCGTTGGTTTACAATCACCATTTAGATAAATAAATTTTTCTATATAAATGGAGCGCGATAAAATATCATGTCCGTTCTGCAAAATAGAAATTTTAAGAAAAAACTATGATCGCCATTATAATTCTAAAAGTCATGAAAAAAACAAGCAAATTTACAATAATGAACTAAATTATTTAAGACAGTGGGCTAGAGAAAATCAAATTGCCGATCACGAAAACATGAATAATATAGAAAAATTGCGTGAATTAAAGAAAGACTTTAAGGAAGATAAAAAAGATCTCAATCTATTTAATGATGAAAAAATTCAATCAATCGCTGAAAAATTGTCCATTGAAACAAACGATAAAAACTAAGTCTGAAATAATCGAAGAAATTGACAAAACTCTTAACGAAAAACCTGAAAATATCATAGATGTTGAAGTTTTATCCTCAATACACGGTCTTTTCAAGCAATACATTTTAACAAAAATTTATAAACGATAATTCCATGTCAATTTACAAATATCTATCAATTATGAGGCCAGAAATTAAAAGTTTAATAGAAAAATTTCAAGACACGGTGAAAAATAGTAAAGGATATCTCTCTTTGGAATGCGAATACGAACGAACTTTAGTAAACGGTGAACCACAAACTTGCCCAATGTACTTTACTATAAAAGCAGATGAAATCTTTGACGTAAACGACTTTATTACTAAGCAATTTAATAAATTAACACATCGAGAACAAACGAATAATCCAAATAAAGGTTCCGGATGGACATTTAAAAGTTGTAAACAACTAGTTTTGAGCCTTAACAAACACGAAATGATGAATGCAGGATCATACATCGATTTACCAAAGAATATCAAAGATAAAAAAGCTTGTATAAATATAAAAAATAGAGATGATTTTTGCTTTATTTACTCAATAAGATGTGCTATTGAAAAACCAGAAAGAGACTGTGAACGTGTAAAGCAATACGAAAAATTTGTGAATGACGAAATATTTTCAGGTTTTGAGTATCCAATGTCTCTGAAAGATATACAAATATTTGAAAAACGAAGCTACAATTCCAAGTATAAGTATCCAACAATGTCTATCAATGTCTACAGTTTTGATGAAAATATTAACATTGTTCCGTTACAAATTTCTGAAAAAATATGACGCTGAAACAAACATTGATTTATTGTATGTTAAATAAGATGATAAATCTCATTATGTTTTGATAACCGATTTAAATAAGCTTGTTTCTTCGCAGTTGTCTAAACATAAAGAAAGAAAATTTTTGTGTAGAAGATGTTTAAGCCATTTTTACAAATCTGGAGATTTAACAGATCACTTAGAAATTTGTAAAAATCATGAAGTTTGTAAGCCAATTATGCCATTTCCAGGTCAAACAACTAAATTTACTAATTATCAAAAGAAATTTAACCATCCGTACGTAATTTATATGGACTTTGAGAGCATATTAGAAAAAATTCCCGACATGCAAGAACAATCCACAAAGATCGACTACAACCAAGATTCAGAGGCACATTCCTTATGGTTTTACTCTATATTTAGTGTCGAATGTGACCAATCGCATGTACAAACCGATATGTTTATCGTGCCAAAAATGAAGAAGATTTGAAAAACGTCCCGACAAAATTGTTTGAAGAACTCAATAAATTATCGAAATACATAGCGAAAAAATATAATTCTAAGAACATGAAACCTATGAAATTGACAGAAGAAGAAGAAATTTCGTATCAAAATTCAAACGTTTGTCATATCTGTGAATGGTCTGCTTATGATGTTGGGTCAATTCAGTATGGTTTTACTCCTGATAGTTGGAAAAGATAAGAGTTATAATAAAGTGAGAGATCATTGTCATTTAACCGGCAAGTTTCGAGGCGCAGCTCATGCATGTTGCAATCTAAATTTGAAATTTCCTCAGAATATTCCCGTTTTCTGCCACAATATGTCAAATTACGATACTCATTTGTACATAAAAGAATTGGCTAAACAATATGGAAATGTTGATTTGATTGCAAACCCCGATGAAAAATATATAAATTATTCTGTAAATTCTGGATATGGCTATGAATTCGAAGGTGATAAAGCCAAGAAAATTCATCAAGTTTTCGTTTGTAGACACGTTCAGATTCATGGCCTCGTCTATAGAAAAGTTAGCTAAAAATCTAAAGAGAGAAGACTTCAAACATACAAATCATTTTATACAAGATGGACTGAATGAGATAATAGAAAGACAGCCAAATGACGACGACGAGATTTTTAAAATTCTATCTGGAAAAGGAATATTTCCCTATGAATTTATCGACAGTATTGAAAAACTTGATTACACAGAAGAATTGAGAATTCAAGATTTCTATTCACTTTTGACAGATGAGAGCATATCTGAGAAAGATTTTCAACACTACTTAAATGTTTGGAACAAATTAAAAGAGAAAAATCTAGGAAATTACTCTGATCTCTATAACATTCAAGATGTTCTATTGCTCGCTGATATCTTTGAAAAATTTTAGGAATATTTGTTTGAATTGCTATAAGCTTGATCCAGCACACTATCTAACAGCTCCCAGTCTTGCATGGGATGCTATGTTAAAATTAACGAAGATAGAATTACAATTAATTAGTGATTATAATATGTATTTGATGATCGAAAAAGGTATTCGCGGAGGCATTTCTCAGTGTATTAAAACGATATGTGAAAGCAAATAACAAATATTTAAAAGATTTTGATAAGACAAAGCCCGAAAACTATTTACTCTATCTCGATGCAAACAACCTTTATGGGTATGGTCTTATGCAAAAACTGCCGTTTAGTGATATCAAGTGGATGGATCCTAAAACGTATACAAAAGAAGAGTGGCAAGAAACAATTTTAGAACTCACTGGCGACGAAGATTATGGCTATATTCTCGAAGTCGATCTAGAATATCCAACAAATTTACATGAACATCACAAGGATTTACCTCTTGCTCCCGAACATTATAAAAACAAACTTTGCACAACTTTACTGGATAAAAACTGAATACGTTGTTCATTCGAGAAATTTGAAATTCTATCTGGAACAAGGAATGGTGTTAAAACATGTGAATAGAGTTATTGCGTTTGATCAGAAACCTTTCATGAAAGAATATATCGATTTTAATACTAGTATGAGAACCAAGGCTATAAGTGACTTTGAGAAGGACTTTTATAAGCTTATGAACAACTCGGTTTTTGGAAAATCTATGGAAAATGTGAGAAACAGATGTGATATTAAGCTTGGAAATGAAGAATTTTCAATGAAACAAGCTAAGAAAACAAATTTCAAATGCTTTAAACATCTTTGACGACAACTGTATAGCGAGTCACATGTACAAACAAAAGGTTAAATTTAACAAACCGATTTACATAGGATTTTCAGTTCTTCGACCTCTCAAAATTGCTAATTACGAGTTTTATTACAACAAATTAAAGAAGTTTGATCCAGATTTGAATCTGTGTTACATGGATACAGACAGTTATTTTCTAGAATTGAAACGAGATCCTTTTAAAATTATTAAAGAAAATATAGATGACTTTGATACAAGTGATTATCCAAAAGATCATGAATGTTTCACTACTAAAAATAAGAAGGTAATAGGGAAATTCAAAGATGAGTTAAATAGCGAAGTTTTAGAAGAATTTTGTGGTTTAAGGTCTAAGATGTACTCGTACAAATATCTAGATAAAAACCCAGTTAGGTGTAAAGGAATTAAGAGAAGCGTTGTAAATAAAACAATAAATATCGAAAACTTGAAGAGATGTTTGTTCGAAGATAAAGAAGAATTTAGGGAGATGACAGTCATCAAAAGTTATAAACATGAGTTGTACACTGTTACCATAAACAAGCTGGCACTGAACGCTAAAGATGATAAGAGAATTGTCCTAGAAAATAAGATCGATACAGTACCGTATGGCTATAAAACAGATATATTAGACGAATTAAATAAACTTGGAAACTTTGATATGTAAATGGAAGACGATTTAATTCACTGTCACAAGTGTAAAAAGAAAACGAAAAATATAGATTCAAAAATCGTTCAAACTCAAAATGGATTGTATAGAATTGCTGCAAAATGTTCAAAATGTAAGACAAACAAGAGTAAGTTTATAAAGAATCCAAATCCAAAACCTGTTAAGCAAGAATTGAAGACTAAAGATGAGATAGAGATTGAAGCTCGAGAAATTCATGCACCAGTACGAAAAAAGTTTAAAAAGAGAAAAATTATAACATTAGGAATTGACGATTTATGGGCAGCAGATTTAGTTATAATGTCTAACTATTCAGATCAAAATGATGGATTAAGTATATGTTAAATGTTATTGATACTTTCTCAAAATATGCTTGGTCAAGAGCTATCAAAAGAAAAAAAACGGCAAGGATATTTCAAAAGCTTTCGAAGATATAGTAAAAGATGCCATAAGGATCAATCACAAACCTCCTAACCTACTTCATACAGATAAGGGTTTAGAGTTTAAAAATAAAGAATTTAACGATGTTTTGAGGAAATACAACATTAAGATTTATCATACTGAAAACGAAGAGAAATCAAGTATTGTAGAGAGATATAACAGAACTCAAAATGAAAGAATGAAGGTTCTTTTTGAGATTAATAAAAACTTTAAATGGATCGATATTCTTCAAGAAATCGTAAAGAAATATAACGATACTGTTTCATAGCACAATCAAAATGAAGCCTAAAGACGTAGATAATGATGCAGAAAAAGAGTTATTAGAGTCGGTTTTTAAGTATGTTCCACCAGAAATTCACACGAAAACTAAATTTAAAGTCAATGATCATGTAAGAATTGTTAGTAAAAAACAAACATTTTCGAACAAATATAAGAACAATTGGTCAAGAGAAATCTTTGTGATTTATCAAATTAATAACACAGATCCTGTAACTTATAGTATAAAAGATTTAAATAATGAAGAAATAACCGGAAAGTTTTATGAATATGAATTGAAGAAGGCAAAACTGTAATATAAATTTTTCTATATATAAATGGCGCATCAAAAGAAATGTACAAAGTGCAAAGAATTTAAAGATTTAAATGAATTTTATAAAGATAAAAATAGGAAAGATGGAATGCATTATAATTGCAAAGATTGTGAAAGGGAATATCATAAAAAAATTATATGATAAAATAGAAAAAATTAACTTTGGAAGATAAAGAATGTCTTAAATGTAAAGAAACTAAAAAAATTTCAGAGTTTAATAGTGATCACTATAGTAGAGATAAGAAAGACTCATATTGTAAAGATTGTGTAAAGAAGAATCACCATAGATTATATTATGAAGATACTCAATGTGAATGTGGAAGAACTATAAAATGGTTAAATAATTATCAAAAACATTTACAAACAAAATATCATAATTCAAGAGTTTAACATTTTCATCGTGTAATAATTTTTTCTATATAAAATGGAGTCTCAAAAGAAATGTACAAAGTGTCAAGAAGAGAATAGAAAAGACTGTTATTGTAAGGAATTATACGTTAAAATGGACAAATTAACTTTAGAAGAAAAAAATTGTTACTTTTGTAAAGAAATTAAAAAATATTTCTGAATTTAATAACTGGCAGTATAGTAAAGATAGAAAAGATGCTTTTTGCAAAGATTGTGCTAAAAAAATTTTCAGCGAAAGTTATAAAAACGAAATGCCTTGTGAATATGAAAAAAAGATTTTACAATGGTTACCTAGTTATGCTAAACATTTACAAACAAAATATAATAAATCGAGAGTTTTTAGTAAAATTTAGAAACATTTTCATCGTGTAATTTAGATATTCTATAAATCAGTCGAGATTCTGTCATATTTGTGGTAAAATGATTTCCGTTGTATAAAATATTCAAAGATTCTTTCATTTGGTTATACAGATTGATAGAATTTGGTTCGTCATCAATGAACAAAATCTCTAATTCAGGATAATTTATTTTTAGATGTTTTAATCGGTTTGGTATTTCTCGTTTCTGAGCTCTGATAACGTAATAAGGATATTCCCACATGTGATTCTTCTTAATTAACACAAAAACATGGTGTTTTTTCTTATCAAAATCTTTACATACCATATCTCTCTTCATTAATTCCATTCGCAATTCTTGATTCTCTATTTTCAAGGATTTCATTTGACCTGAAATTTGTAACTGTTTTATTTCATCTTTTAACTGCTTATTTTCGTTTTCAAGTTTGTACACACCAAATTTACGAATACTTTGGTTAAAACTTCTTCTGAAACCCAATCTTGAAACATTTCTGCTATTTTCATTTTAGATTTCAAGATTAAAGAATATATGCCTGCTTCATTGATGAAAACAGTGTTTTTTTGAAAGTTTGAAGGCGGGGGCGAATCACCCCTACCTTCAGAATGTATGTTTTCGAAGCTTTTTTTATATTTTTCTTTGACATGTTCTTTAATTGCTTTCTTCGTATCTTTATATTCTAACACCTCTGCAACATCTTTCGCCTTAAACCAAAATTCATTATTTTCGTCAACAAATGTTAAAATTTCTTTATTATTGAATTTGAGTAGATTCACAACTGACTCCATTTAGATAGAAAAAAAATTTAACTAGTAATTTTTATTTTGAGAATAAAGCCCAGATTCATTGATAAAAACAGTGTCAGGATGAAGATTTTGAAAGGGTCTATGGCATAGACTCTTGTAATTTATACATTCAAAAGTTGTTTTCTTGAAAATTTGAAGGTAAGCTATTCAATAGCTCCCCTTGATTCATCATTCTTTCGACAATCTTAAATATATTGTTGTTTTACTCTCATTATTTAATAGATTTCCTTCAGAGTCTTGAATAGTCAGAACGATTTTTTGAATTCTTTTAATATTTTTTCTAATTGGAATATAATCGATTTCATTCGGTTTTTCACTGATTTTTGATCCATAAGCAACATTTGGGAAAAATGTGTACAAAATTTCAGATTCTTTGTGTAAGTGTTCGGTATGATTTTCAAAACTAGGTTCAACGAGATTACAATGTACTTCAATTACATCAAACGGTCTAAATTTTGGCGTTTTATTTCCTAAATATACCTGATTTGGCTCAATAGTTTCTTGAACAAACCCTAATAAATCTACAATAATTGCTGAAAACATTATTCTTACTGGTGATTTTATTTGAATTTTATTAGAGAGATAATTGTTTTGCATTTCAAACTTGTTTTCGTCAAAGTTTAAAGATTTATCTGATTGTTTGAATGTTTTTAGATAATTTTTAAGGGAATTTTTAATTTGATCGAAAGTATAATATCCTTGGTTTAAACCATAATATTTTGTTATGTTCTTCTCACTAAATCCTATACAATAAGGAGAACTTTCACTAATATTTATTACAAAATTGTCAGAATAAAAACCGCTTAAACCGATAAAATAATTTGATTCTTCCTCTAAGTGTATAGGATGTTCCAAGTTTAAAACTAATTTAGAGCTTTCTGAAGTCAACTTGAACAGCTTCATTTTCGCAAGCGTTGCTTCAAGATGAAAATCTTCTATTTAAATGGAGAAATTTTTAAAGCAAAAAGATCAGATAAAACTTCAAACGTTTTGAAGAAAATAAGAAAGATCAACCAATCAGATTGTTAATTGTTGGTTCAAGTGGATGTGGAAAAAAAACAACTTTATTATTGAATTTTATCTACAATAGGTTGATTCCTTATTCCAATTTGTATGTTTTTAGTAAATCTTTAGAACAAGACGCCTATAAAAAATTACAAGAAAGATTTGAAAATATTGAGAAAAACTTAAACAAAAAAATATCGCATTTTTATAATGCTTCTGAGGACATAGTTCCGTTAAGCGAATGTAAACCGAATTCTTTAATCGTTTTTGATGATTGTATTTTGGAAAATCAAGACGTTATTAAAGAATATTTCGTAATGTCCCGTCACAAAAACATATCTTGTATCTATCTTTCCCAATGCTTTTCAAAGGTTGATAAACAAGTTATAAGAAATAACCTGAATATGTTGTGTATTTTTAAGCAAGATGATCACTATTCGAGAAAGATTTATAACAATTATGTGGGATCTGATATGAGTTTTAACCACTTTATTGAGTTATGTGATAAAATTTGGAAGGAAGACTACGGATTTTTAACTATTAATCTAACTTTGAAGCCTAAAAATGGTAAATATCTGAATAAATTTTCTAATATAAATGCTGCTCAGTGGTCTGACAAAATCTACTTGATAAAATATTTGTTACAATTATTTTTATATTATCTTTAATTTTTATTTACATTATGAAAATAACAGAAAAACGGTAAATCTGTTCACGTTCCACGTTCACGTTCCACGTTCACGTTTCCACGTTCACGTTCATGTTTCACGTTCGTGTTTACGTTTCACGTTCATGTTTTACGTTCGTGTTTACGTTTCACGTTCGTGTTTCACGTTCCACGTTCGTGTTTCACGTTCCACGTTCACGTTTTACGTTCCACGTTCACGTTTTACGTTCCACGTTCACGTTTTACGTTCCACGTTCACGTTTTTACGTTCCACGTTCACGTTTTCGTGTTCACGTTTCCACGTTCCACGTTTACGTTTCAAAATTTTCCTAAATAAATGGCGAACGTAACTTCTGAAGAAGCGAAAAAACTTGATCAAATCGAAAAGAAATTAATCAAAGAATTTAAAGAACAGATTCGAATGGATGAAGAAGAACAAGAACTTATTCAAAAAATTAATCAACCTGTAACTTCTGCAATAAAAAATGTTGAGGGCAAAATTGAAAATGTTTTAAGCGATAATCAAAATTTAATGAATTTGGTTCCAGTTGTACGACAATTTGCTGATTTCAATTCCAGAATCTGAGTTTGAATTGCCAAAATTACCATCTTCAACACCATTTAGACCTCGAATCATTGAAGACTCTACCATAGTTGAACCAATAAGTCCTGGAACAACGGATATAATAATTGGTGAAATTGGTAAAAAATTTCTTCCTAGAGCAAAGGATGATAAATTTGGTTTGTATTGGGACAGAAAAAAGAAAAGTTTTATGATTGGAAATTTGCCCGTGAATTTTGAGCATAATGATATCATTATTAATGAAAAAACATATGAAGGAACTCAAGGTTTATGGAGATTATTAACAGGCACTGATGTTCCAAAAGACGGTTTATATTCTGAAGAAGACTTGAAAAAGTATACTGAAATTTTATGGAAATCTGATTCAATTTACAAAAATAATGATCCATCAACTAAGAAACCAAAGTCAAGTAAAGGTAAAAAATATCTCAATTTGATTAAACCAATTTGGGAAAAAAGAATCGAAGGATCAGGTGTAAGAAAATACAGTGATAATAAGATTGAATACAGATATATCGACGATTTGACAAAACTCGATGGAATTATTAATTATATTTATGCTCAAGAAAAGGCTGGAAACAACAATTTTTTGAACGAAAAGAAAGCGATTAAGGATTTTATTTCGAACAAACTTGATGAAATGATTGAAAAACCTGATGGAATTAAATATTTAAAACGAGTTTTGCCGGCAATAAGTTCATCTATGATTGAGGGTAGTGGACTTTTGAATGATTTTATCAACAATTTACCTTTTGAATTACACGTACCAACTTATCAGTATCTGGGGCCTGGCACAAAACTCGAAAAAAGACTAAAAAGAGGAGATACTGGTATAAATAAATTAGATCAAGCTGCTATGGAACACGATATTTTTTTATGCAAAACATAGAGACACAAATTCCAGACATATCGCAGATAAAGTTTTGCAAGATAAGGCAATGGATAGATTTTTATCAAAAGATGCTAGTTTAGGTGAAAGATTTGTTGCGCTTCCAACAGCTGGAGCAATGTTTTTGAAGAGAAAACTAGGAATGGGAATCGAAGAGAACTTGAAATTTTAACTATATAAATGGAGGTGAAACGTAAACTTCAGCAAAAAATCAGAAAGAAAAAATAAAATCCGCTTTTAAGAAGAAAATACCCGTTTAGTATTCAATTTAAAATAGATCAACTAAAAAATGGCGAAGATAAGATATTTTTAACAAATAGACAATACAATAAACTCGAAAAAAAACATAAGAAAAACAATAAAGGAACCAGAATAGAATTTTCTTATAATCAGTTGAAAGAACTTAAAAATGGTGGAACTTTTGAAAGATTTATTAGATTTTGGAGAAAATATTCCAGTTGTTAAAAATGTTGTTCCTTATGTTCGTAAAGCTGCTCCAATCGTTAAAAAGGATGTGATTCCTATTGTTCGAAAACATTTTTAAATTGGTTAGATAAAGAGTTGGAAGATGTTACAGGATCTGGATTAGATGAAAAAACTTTGAATTACGTGAAATCAAACATTGAAAAAAAAAAATTTAAACCTTTAACATTCGGGGAATTGGAAGAAAATCTGCAAAAATATTAAACATTTTAGAGGAATCTTCATGAGAGATACATTACCTGAAAAAGTTAAGAAATTTGAATGTGGAATTGTGAATTTAGACTCGATTATGGGAAGTGGAACGCATTGGATTTGTTATTATAAAAATGATAAGAATGCATGTTATTTTGATTCGTATGGAAGAATTGAGGACAAACCACCTATAGAATTGATTAAATATTTGAAAAAATCAAGCGTCTACTACAATGATTCTCAGATTCAAGACTATAAAGATCCCCCAATTTGTGGTCATTTATGTGTTTTTGTGTTGAATGAACTGAGTGATGGTAAAGATTTTAAAGAAGTTGTTAACAAATTATTACTTAATAAATATGGATTCACAAAATATTTTTGACGTATTTGGAACACAAATTATTCAAAATGTAGATAATAGTTTGAATTTTGATAGTTTGAGAAATGAGTTTGATAACAAGTTAGAAAATTTATTACAAAACCTTCCAGATTCAGATATGTTTGCTGTCGAGATTGAAGATTTTAAAGCAGAATATGATAACAAACTTGCAAATTTCATGAGTTCAAATGAAGTTGCTGATAAAATAAAAACATTGGAAAAAGAAGTTGATGATGGTGTTAAAAAAAATTATTTACCAATTTAATGTCTCATATCGAAAAAGCTGATAAAATTACTGAAGCGATCAAAGTTGAAAAGAATTATGTTAGTTTTAGCTAATAAAAAAAGAATTGTCGGTGTTCGACCTGGTATTGACAAAACATGATGTTGTTGTTAAAGAACAAATTTTAAAACCTCTAAAATTATCAGAAAACATCGATATTGTTGATTTACATGATCCGAATGTTTAAAAATGCCTTAGATTTTAAAGGACAAAGAATTAGCGGTGTTAGTAAAGGAATTAATCCATTTGATGTTGTTGTAATGATTCAATTAGAAGATCCTATTAAAATGTTTAATGAACTAAAACAAAATTATGAGAATCATAAACAGCATGTTAAAGATTTTAACAACAGAAGTCTATGAAAAAACTTGATGAAAGAAGTAAAAGATCAGTAGACGATGTTGGTGAATTACTTGATAAAGTAAATAAACTAGAAGAAAACTTTAATACATATAAAAATGATGTTAATGTATTAGTTGGTGAAGTAATTAACAAAATTCTGGAAGATTTTGATACACATTTCAATGAGAAAGTAAACTTTTTTAAAAATTTTAGGTACACGTTTCAATGAGAATGTAACACATAATAATGAATTACTTAAAAGAATAGATGATCGATACTCTTTATATCTCGATAAAGGTAAATAAACTAGAAGAAAACTTTAATAAATTTAAAGAAGATGTTAATAAAACTTTTGAAAATATTGATAACAGATTTAATGGATTAGGCGGCTATGATGACTAATTTTCCTTATATAAATGGCGCTCATATATTGTGTGAGATGTAAAGAAAAAAACTGCAACAAATGATATAAAATACTATGCAAACATTAACGGAGTTAAAAGAATTTCGGGAAAAATGTGCTGAATGTAACACTAAAAAGAGTCAATTTATAAAAACTTGATTTTGAAATTTTTTCCTAATAAATAGAGATGGCGGGACATTACAGTGCTTTCGATCTTTTTATCATGCAACACGAAAGAGATTTGAAAAAAAAGAACATTGGGATGACATTTCTCAAAAATATGAATTATCCGAAGATATGATGAGATTATACGTAAACAAATTGAATTGGTATAACATTGCTAAATATCAAACTTTTATCATCAGAGTTCATTCAAGAAAATATACATTATCAATTAAAAGATCATATGTCTGTTCTTTGTCTCTATCAACACTTGAGTATAAAGTTTTTTGGATGAAAATAAAGATACAGTTTGATTGGAACAATATTATAGATAGCGGTTACTATCCTGTGCAAATTTTATTGAAATATGTGACCGAGATCGCAAAATTTAAGGAAGAGAATCCTGAATATGACGAAGTAGATCATTAAAAATGACTAAAATTTATATCTTTTCTTATAAAAACGTACATTAGATCGATGAAAAAATGATATCTTTCTTATACATGATGTTTAAAATTTCTAAATTTTCTCTTATTAAATGGCGGACTACAGAAAATATGCTAGTGATATTGAAAGGGCGGAGTTTAAAAATTTCTATCCAATTAGTAAACAACATTTGAATGAACCGAATAAAAGAACTGAGTTTAATATTGATTTTGGAGATAACTTTTGCTCGTCTAACTTCCAGTTTTATATTTCTGGAACTTTAACAAAACAAGATGGTCAAGCATATCTTGGAACTGATAATGTTAGATTAATCGATAATTTTATACCGTTTTTATTTTCTAAGATTGAAGTAAGAAAACACAATAAATTGATAGAAGAAGTCGAAAAAACTGTGGCCAATTAAGCACAATTAAAGGAACTATTTCGTATTCAAAAAGTGATGTTATTTCTCAAACTTCTAATGGCTTTGAATCAGATTTTAAATTTGGTGTTTTTGAAGCAGCTGGAAATTTATCTCATTTTGGATTAGGATTTTTTGAAAAAATGTTACTATTCCGATCTATAAAGGAGGATTTTTATCTAAGTTTTATAAGAGCAGAAGACGATGATGTGATTCTGAAGACTGCAACTGGAAATGTTATGCCTGTTGATGGAAAAAATAACAATTACAGATTTTTTTATTAGAGTTCCAATGATTGATTATAAAATCACGAGTAAAATAAGGTTGATTGATGAAATTACAAAAAGTCAAAACATTATGTTTAATTTTCTAGATTGGCAATGTATTGAACAAAAAGGTATTTCCCGGAACAACTTATTCGTTCGATATTACAAATATTTATAGAAATATCTTCAATCCCAAGTTCGTTATCATAGGTTTTCAAAACAGATAGACAGAATAATCAAGAAAAAAATCCTTCAAAGTTTGATAGTTTGGATGTAAAAAATATCAGAGTAAAATTGAACGGTTCTTATTATCCAGATGAATTACAAAACTTAAACATTTCAGGAGGTCTTTTTCAGAATCATGTATCAGATGTATCAAGATTTTAAGAAAGTTTACTGTAATAATAAGGAAATGTATTACAATCCTAAAGAATTTTTAGCGAATAGACCTATTTATGTCATTGATACAACAAAGAGTTTGACAAATATTTCTGGTTCAAAGAACGATATAATTATCAATATGGATTTTCAAAAAGCTGTTACAAACGCGATTTGTTATGTTGTTGTTGTCTCTGAGAAATTTTTAGCCTATGATGTGATTAAGAACGATATTAGAGAAATTCAGTAGTTAATGATGTTCATATTATTCTCTTTCATTCCTTCTAAAACTTCAAAAATATACTCTTTCGCTGATGAAAAATCTCGATTTCTTCCGGAATAATCTTTGTAATCATAGACAAAATATCCTAAATAGTTGTACAATAGAATGAAATTATTTCTATTTATCTCTCTGTAGTAGAAATGTAAACACAAACATTTGCGCTGAAAAATTTTATATCTCGGCAGACTTAGTTCCATAATCTCCATTTATAAAAAAATCTTTTTGTTTAAATGGAAGAGTATAATGCCAACTGTTACAAGTGTTATAATAGAGGAGAAATTATTGATAAAAAATATTTATTTTGTAGAGATTGTAATTTAATTTTGTACGAAAGACCTAAACCTAAGAAATTTCGAAATAAACTAACACATTTGAATAATCTGCTTATGAAATTACAATACGGAGACAAGAAAGCAAACAAAATTTGTTACAGAATTTAGAAAACAGAATAAAAATTTTTACTTATCTCTTGGAACCATTGACAAAATTATTTTCCTTTTCAAAAGAATACATTAGGTTTGTAGGTTTAAATACACACGTTTATTACGAGAAGATTTTACCTATAATCCTTTCACTATTTGGACATTGAATTTGTCTACGATTTTAAGCCAGAAATCCTCGATGATTTTATAGTACATTTGGAGAAATTAAACGAAGAACCTCGTGAAAAGAATGCGGTTTTACTCACATTCTCCCCGACTTTCTCGAGTGATTGTTAGCAAATTTCATTATTTTTCCGTCTTTAAATTTTTTCTATTTAAATGGAGTTCTTTGAAAGAGTTAAATGATATTGGAGAATGTAAGTTTAAAGAGTATAAGAAGTTAAATGAATTGGAAGAAAATAAGAAATACAAAATTTTGAATTTGGAGAAAATGAAAGATAAATTCGGGTTTACAATAATTGCCGAGTTGGAAGATTGTTAAAGTACACTTGCCGAACAGATTTTTGACTGAGAAAAAGATTAAAGAATTAAACAAAAATGAAAAATTACACTTGATTGTTACTGGAAAAGAAGACTAATTAAAGATAAAGACTGTGTTACAATTAAACTTTGTAGAATAAAGTCTCTTAACTCTAAAACTTGCAGTCCCTCCCCACGTCATAGTACTGTTTTGATAACCATAAGTTGGTGTCTTTCTTCATAGGAATCACATGGAATATTATCTACAGTAATACCTTTTGTTTCACACAAAATGTGGCTATATTCTATAAGAAAAATTCTATAATGCTCTTTAATGAATTGTGTTGATAAATCTTGATACTCACAAAAATTCCTAAGAAATTCATCAATTAAGTCTTGATTATCTTGAAAGAACGTATAATATGGGAAAATGTCATAAAAAAACGATGAAAACTCTCTGTTTGTTTATTTTTTACTTTCTTTTCAATATCTTTCGTAATTATATTAAATATGTAATCCCTTACTTTTTTAGTTTTTTGCCGATAGTAAAACACTCCATTAGACGTTTTTTCTGCAAAAGGACTTTACAAGTTCTTTGAATTCTGTATCATTTAAGGAAAGTATCAACTGTTCTTTAAAATGTTTTGGTAATTCGTTTGAACACGTCTAAAATTGTCTTTCTTTGTAAGTTTTTGAAATGCTAGAAACCTGAAGAGAGCTTGGTGAGTTCATGTTGTTTATTTAGTAGAAAAGTTTTTTATTAAAGTACAGTATGTTTTTTTAGTAAAAAATGTTTTAAATTGATTAAATTTTATTAAGATTTTTCCTTTATTCGTAGCAGATTTGACAACATTTTACAAAGCACAGCTTAAGAAAGTAGAAGCTCAGATTTGGTTAATTTTTCATTCCACAGAGTAGATAGTAATGTACCGATCGCTTTTGGAGACGAACGACTGTAGGATTCGGTTAATTTTTCATTGAGATTTGCTGTGTTATTTCTCAGCTTCCTTTATGGTACATTGAACAGTATTTTACATTGCTTTTCGGTCGGCTCCGAAAGTGCGCCAGGAACCCCATATTACTATCTACTTATATATATATATATATATATATATATATATATATATATATATATATTATATATATATAAGACCTAACCTAACCTAACCTAACCTAACCTAACCTAACCTAACCTAACCTAACCTAACCTAACCTAACCTAACCTAACCTAACCTAACCTAACCTAACCTAACCTAACCAGGATATATAAGGAATATAAGACCAGGATAAAATTACTTTTCCAACGCAGAATGCTATTAATACATGGTTTATATTATGTTAAATACATATTAGAAAATAATATTTAATTTATAATTATAAATGTAAGCTTACGTTTCCTGTTTTAAAACTTATAGAAAACTTTAAAAAACCGTATGGGGGAATCCAGTACAATTGTAGCTGATGTTTTAGGTCCCTGATGTCGCAGGCTTGTGGTAATTCTCTAGCTTTCCCTAAGGTGCATAAAAATGATGTTCCTAGCTCACCTGGAAGATTTAAATTTGTTTTAATCGTCTGCTATAGTGGAATATGAGAAAATTCCGTGAAAAAGTTAATAATTATATCACCCAGTAAACTTTTATGTTAACTGATCTGTATGTAGTTTCTTGTGCTTATTTCCAAAATTCCATTGTTTTTTTCCTGTTACGTAAGGTTTTAACTACAAAATAAGTTGAAATTGGAACTATTTTCATAAAGTACAAAAAAAAAAAAAAAAAAAAAAAACGGAAAAGTGTTCAATTTATTTATTTTATTTGTAAGTAAAGTAAAAGAAAAAATAAACAACGACGCCTAGCTAAAATAAACAAAATAATAATACACATGTGCTGCATAGGTATTAAAAGTCTACGTAAAAACTGTGTTTTTACATCAAAGCTATCTTTTGTTATTTTTTATGTGTTTTTTGTGAACTTTCCCTTTTCAAAATCCAACAGTAGTTCTGCATCATATTTACCCTGGTATCTGTACTCCATTTCTTTTATATCTTTGATAGAAAAGTTCTCCTTGTTCCTCACTTACAACCCCAAGTAGTTTTGTAAAGGAATGTGTTGTATTCCATTGTAATAAGAAAAATGCTTACATATTTTAAAATCTTTCTTGTGTAAGGCCAAACAAAGACTCCGTCTTTTAGCTTAGCATCGGATAAACCAGAGAACTATTCACAAGGTTACTTGAAAACTCTCCTTGTTTGTTTAAGGCTTTCACAAACTGTTAAGTATCCCCAGTTTAACATACAGTGGTGGAAATAAAATCTTTTTAGGATCGAATAAACTTTGACTTAATAAATTTTTAACTGCAGGAATAAGAGCCCTTCTGATCGGCCTCTGTCTGCTTGATATAGTGTTGTTTCCTGCCATTCACAGAAAAAACTTGGAAACTTTGTAACCACTTTGTTGACGAAGTAACATGGAAATAACTTTCAAATCTCCACAAATGTTCCATTTAATAATCAGAGTAGCTGAGCTTATTATGAACAAACTCAAGATTTCGTAGCATCCTTTCAAATGGACTGAGTATCCAACTGGCACAGAAGCATTGGTTACGATCGTGAAGAAGTACAGCTTTCAAAAACCCTTTTGACGAATCAATGAAAATCTCCATTCCTATGGTCACACGTGATTTCTAACATTTCCATGATTCCAGGTTAATTGTTGCATAAAACTAGGACACCTCTTTGTGTAAAAACAGGACAGTTCCATTTTCTGTATTTCAGTACCATAAAAAATGATACACCGCAGGCTAACATACGTCTTTATTTAAAAGCTAGATCGTAAATATACAACTGAATCCTTTGGGAGGCCCAGATCTAGTAGCAAATCGTCTGATTGAGAGAAAAGATCAGGGCCATTGGCACCTGGATCCTAATTTTCATCGATATCGCTGCTACTATGCTACGTTGGTGTAAATCATGTAAAAACATTGTTCACGGTATCCGGAGGTCGAGGAATAAGCAAGTTCCATAAGCGAAATAGGGAGTTTAAGTTGATTGGTTATGAAATGTCCTGTTTTGTTTTTAATTAAAAAATTGCACTGGCAAAGTACAAAATTGACCGTTATCCTTGTGATTTTTAGGCTTTCTCAATATCATGCCTTATTCCAAAATTATATGATTTCTTCTTGCCTCAATTCTTCAACACATACAGAACACAATATATAGGAATTATCTTGGTCCACTAATTTAATACGAAGGTGTGCACAATACACCTTTTCAGATAAATTTGAAATGTTGCTTTGTTGCTGTTTGACGGTATAAGACCCACAAATATAACAGAAACAGTTAGGAGAGTTGACACAAACCTCTAGTAGCCATTTCTTCTAAAACCGTCACACAAAACTGTTCGATATGTACACCACAGTGACTATCTCCACACTGAGTCACTGACTGCACCAAGGTCACGCTCTCCTCACGACGCCTAGCAGACAGCAGGGTTTGGGGGGGGGGGCAGATAGACCAAAGACATGTTTTTTTTTTCAGTAGGAACTGGATTTACTGAGTTTAGATTCATTCTCTTATTTAAATAAATACAGTATTAAATCTTTCTTTGTAAATAACATACTCAAATTGTTTAGTTACCCGTTCATCATTCAAGGTCCATAATTCATATAAAATTGACCACTGACATTACTAAAATATGGAAAAACTTTTACGCATACTAATCCAAAAAAACCCGTGAGAATAATAAATATTCAGGTAAAATTTATGACTTATCTAGGGTGATGAATTGTTTTCACAATTTTGTTCCGTAATCAGCAAATAAATTATCTTACACTAACTATTTAATATGGAACAATCTTTTTATTTCGGACCTATAATATTCTTGTAAATAGTAGAAATATACAGATTTATGTTCTTTATTAAAATATCATTTACAGGAATAAGTTTATCTAGTAAAAGTATTACATGGAAGAAAACATTATTTAAATATTCCGATCAAAATTTGACAAATGGAATGTAGAAGTAGAGCTTTAGAAATCTTCCACCTCATGATGTAGAGGGTTAAGAACTCATCCACAGTCAGGCGCTTTACTTTATTTAATATAAAATATGAGTGAGAAAGGAATATGTTTTATGTTTTCTCCTTGTTTACAACAAACGGAATTCCTTGGGTTAGAGCACAAAAGGCTACGAATTTAATTACTAGGAATGCTTAGACCAAAAACTTCGGAATGCGTTGTTATTCGCATCAAATTTTAATACAATGTCATACTAAAACATACTTTTTACGTAAATATTTTCAAGCAAAAACAACTCAATCGAGACGATTCTCTTAACTTGACGATTGATGGGGTAATACAATATACAGAAACAAAACATATTTACATGTAGATTGCGTGTTGTCCCGCCCACTGTGTGTCTCAGCGGTACCTGTTACTTGCTGGTAACAGTTACTATACCGCTGAAAATACACGAACACGTGATAGACATTGTTATGGTGGCGTTTAAGGGGTAAGCTACAAATACCTTTATCAACCTGTGTGAGAGTAAATGAAAAATGTCTTTATAGAGAGGGGAAGTAAACGATTATAAATTATTTATTGCATGTAACTTGGTATGTTGATTTTTCCTTGTGATTTCGTGAAGCATAAAAACAATATAGTACTAATTTTAGTTTTTTAATAGAAAGTTCTGAACTTATTTAAATTTTGATGCTTTTCTTATATGTTGAATGAACTCATCACTGTGCGGAAGAGATGCGGTTGGTGTCTAAATGATGTAAAAAAATAGCTATTAAATAGTTGAGCCTTACTGTAGAGACCTATCCTTATTCAACAACTTTAAACCCAAAACTGGCCGAAAACCCTTGGACTACAAATAGTCAGATAAGGAGAGGGGACAGAGCTTCATTGTGACTGGGCGAAGGCTAACGATGAATAGACCTATCATGTATAATATAGTAATGATGGGCCAAGTGCGCGGAGTCAGCTTCGGTGAGCAGAGTTTTTAAAGAAACTTTCAATACAACAAGAATGCAAGGAGACTCAATAGATTCGTGTTTGCCGATAGTTTAAAAGTGGAAAGGCAGTCGCGGGACTGAACAACAAAAGACTACTTCTTATAACGGGCTCTGAATATATATCTTGAAAAAGTACGCTTGCTAATTATTAATATGTTGTGTTTATGTAAAAAATAATATAAGACTCTCTTTAACCATTGAGATAGTAGTTATATGAGCCTCTGCATGCCTGGTAAACAACAATTGATTTAGGTGAAATTGTAAGCATTACCTTATACCGTAAAATTTTTTTTTTTTATGATAGAGCAATGAAATTCGAAACATTGTTTAAAATAACTGTTCCTCAAAATTTTAATATAAATTTTATTAAAACAAAATGCTTTTATTTAAAATTATTAGTTTCATAAATAACTAAAGCGAAAATATATCAGAATGTTAAAACGACAACTTTTTATAGTTTAAAATTTAAAATTTCATATTTAATATTTTTTTAGTTCATAACGTTTTTTACAACATGAAAAAACAATGAGCCATATATATTTTGTATATTGATTTTTTTGAGTTTTTTAGCGACATATTTATTGATGTTAATTCTTTTTTAAAACTTGAGATCATTCCTAGCACGCGAAATTACTTGTGTCTATGTTTTGGGGGGGGGGGGGGTGGGGGGGGGGGGGGGTGGGGGGGGGGGGGGGTGGGGGGGGGGGGGGGTGGGGGGGGGGGGGGGTGGGGGGGGGGGGGGGTGGGGATTGCATGGTGTTTGTATTAGTTCATAAAAAGATCATAAAATACATCGTCTTTGGACTACATAAAAAATAAAATACGTTAAATTTATTAAATAGGCATCGCCTTAGTTAGGTATAAAATCTCGGGTGTGTAGTACAATTCTACAATGAAAATAAAAGAAAAATGTAAGGAGTGGAAGTGATAAAGATTAGTGTATGAAAAAAAACAGCATTTAGGGTTTTGGAATATAAAATATTTACAGTAATTAAATATACATAAATATTTAAGTTGTTTTAGAATAAAACTCCGTGACATTTATAAAGATTACATATGGTAAAGGATGTTATGCCAAAAACACGTGTTTGCGTACAGGCTTTTCGCGGTTTTTCAAAATAGATATTTATACAATTCCACACTGACACTAAAATAATATTTAGAAAATGTATTAAGGGTTTGTGATGGGCCATTAGTGACCCCAAAACTTTAGGAAAAAACAAAAAAAAACCTATTCCATGGATTTGGGACATTTACAAAACTACTATAGAAATTTCATGCTTGATATGCCCCCCCTTATTTACCTAAAATGACATAATTTATGCAAATTTTAATGTCTAATTAGGATACATCTTGCCTACTTAGAACTGTTCTGTGTATTAAAAAATTAAAATTGTGATGTATAATCAGTGTTTAAATAAAAAAGGTTTAAAGCACATAATCACTAATAATATGCATTCTTATTTTAGGATAGTTGAGGCTACGGTTTATTAAATGTGTTAACATTTGAATTTCTTTATGGAGTGTTAAATTGGGTTGTTCGCTTTCCCAAATTTGCTTTATTCAGTCACATTTTTCTTTAGTACCATCACATCGTTTAATTTTTAATATGTAAGTTGTAAATAAAATATTTTTGTTAAACGCGTTCATCACATAAATACCTTTTCTCGAGGTGTGAGTGGTTTAGTGGAGGGCTAACTAGCCCTAATCTCCGCCTCTTTGAATAAAGGCATAATATTTCATTTCATTTATTTCAAATACCTTCGAGTTACTTGCCCCATCATAGATCTCAGTGTTAATGATATGAAAGTAAAGTTTAATGTAAAATTTCAAAATTTATAGGTTAGTTTTTTTTTCTATGAAATCGTTCGTTGTTTCATATCAGTACTTAAAGAAGAAAATTGAACGCACTAAATCAACTATAATACGAATATTTTATTTTGCAATTGTTAGGCTCCATGTTTTTTGTGTTACATGTTTGAATTTCTTATGAGCGTAATGAGTTTGTTAAAAATTTGCTTATTCATGTCGTATTTTCTCGTTTACCATCATAGATAACTTTCATAGAAATCTATAAATATTCGCTAACGAGCATTCAAATACCTGCAAGTGACTCGCACCATCATAGACTTCAGTATTTAATTATATAAAAATGAAGCTTAATGAAAAAATATCCGAGTAATGGTCTGTTTTCTAGAAATCGTTCGGGGAGTCAGTGAGATAGAAAGACAGACAGACAGGATATAGATGTTATTATTCTAGCCATTCGAGTATAGGCTGCACTACGAACAGCCAATAAATATATTGGTTAATTACAACATGATATAATCTTCATTAGCAAAATGTCAATATGTCCAGCTAGCTTGGATGAAACATTTTCGAATGGAAAATTAAAATAATTATTTTCAACCAAAACACAAAATTATCTAAACATTTTATCGTAGTGGACCCATAAGAATATTGGAGTGTACCTTACCAGTTTAACATATGGTACATGCTTTCAAACAAACATGGGAAAAAAACCAAAAAAGTATCCTTAATTTTAACATAACTATGACACAAATTGTAAAATTGCTCACCGATTCTAGATTTTAGGTTAGTTACTTTTAGTCACATGAATTCATGTATACTAAGAGTATTTTTAATAAACTACTAAGACTATGTATTTTTTAATATTGAAGTAGTTTTACCTTATTCAATTATATAGGATTATTAAATAGGATTTTGATTTCCATATAAATTAAATATCCCCAAAATATTTAATTTACAATTAAAATAGCATAACATTTGTCAGGTTTGTTATAAACTTAAGAAGGTACAATATATACAATCTCAAAAGTAGTGTTACTGATTTTTTTATCACGCCTGAAGTATGGTATTGAGAAAATATTGTTATATTCAATTGGAAGATATTATGAAATCAATAATTATTAACTGGAATTATGAATATATAAATATCAGGTTGATACTAAAACGTTTTACATATGTTTAATTTTACTTACATGTACTTCATTATAAAGTAATTGTGTAATGAAATGTACTTCGGCATCACGAAGTAAGTTCCATAAACTACAAAGTTGCGTTTATAATACGTTTATGCGTTTATATTTAACCTAATAATTTTTTCCAGTATTCCAAAACAATACGATTCCTTTTTATTTATTGAGGTTTTTGAATCCATATGATTTGTTTATCTATTGTATTCTTCAAAGTTTGGTAAAAACAATGGTCTCTGAATAAACCTCTAAAAATTCCTTACTCTAATTTATATTGTACTGTGACATTCCCAATAAATCTGGTAACTAAACAGTTAATATATCATACATTTATACTCATTACAATTAATTGTTACATGTAAGAAATGGGCATTAATATGTGTAATATGTGGTATAGCTTATAACGTCTTCTAATACTTACAAATTTTAGGAGATGTCACTGCAGTTGTAATGGAAGAAATGTACATACAAGCAAGACAAGAATGGAGCAACTAAGGAGGTGGTGGTGTCAAGGGAACAGAATATCAAACAGTCTCTCGCAGTGGAAGTAATGGAGCGTGAAACTGTCACATGACTGTCCAGTCAAACAGGACCTGAGGATAATCAACACAACGTTGTGCTTAGAATATGTTCGTATTCCGCAACATGAGGAAATAGTGACTTAGTAGTCCAAGGAAGTGGTAGTGTCGAGGGAACAGAATATCAACGCAGTCTGTCACAGTGGAGGTAATGGAGCGTGAAAGTGTCACGTCATGACAGAACCAGGAAATCAACACAACGTTGTGCTTAGGAATATGTTTCGGTATTCCGCAATATGATGAAATTGTGACTTAGTAGTCAAGGAAGTGGTAGTGTCGAGGGAACAGAATAATCAACAGTCTGTCACAGTGGAGGTAATGGAGCGTGAAAACTGTCACGTCATTGACAGAACCAGGAAATCAACACAACGTTGTGCTTAGAATATGTTCGTATTCCGCAATATGAGGAAATAGTGACTTAGTAGTCAAGGAAGTGGTAGTGTCGAGGGAACAGAATATCAACAGTCTGTCACAGTGGAGGTAATGGAGCGTGAAACTGTCACGTCATGACAGAACCAGGAAATCAACACAACGTTGTGCTTAGAATATGTTCGTATTCCGCAATATGATGAATAATTGTGACTTAGTAGTCAAGGAAGTGGTAGTGTCGAGGGAACAGAATATCAACAGTCTGTCACAGTGGAGGTAATGGAGCGTGATACTGACACGTTATGACGGTACGAGGAAATCAACACAACATTGTGCTTAGAATATGTTCGTATTCCGCAATATGAGGAAATAGTGACTTAGTAGTCAAGGAAGTGGTAGTGTCGAGGGAACAGAATATCAACAGCATGTCACAGTGGAGGTAATGGACCTTGAAACTGTCACGTCATGACAGAACCAGGAAATCAACACAACGTTTGTGCTTAGAATATGTTCGTATTCCGCAATATGAGGAAATGTTGACTTTGACATTTTTAAATTTATGTCCTAGATATTTTAGAATTTTTATTAATTTTTTATTACAATTTCATCAGATAATATAAAAAACTCACCCTTTTAGAATGATAAAAAATACACAGTATTGTGATATTAGTAAGTTAATATTGAAAGTTGTAATTTTATAATAATTATTTACACAAATGTGTGTTTGAGTTATGTTGTATAAAAGATAAAATTAAATCAGTAGTAGTCTCCTAAAGGATTCCGTGACTAAACTAATAAAAAACAAACCATTTTAAATTTTAAATCAGTTTTAACACAGAAATAAGAGTGCGTGATTTGATGATTTAAAAACCTTGTAAGACGAAAATAGTAATAGGTGTTGTCTCATGAATACATTATAAATACGTATATTTTATTATATAGAATGAATTAAAATTATTAAGAAAATTAATGTTTTAATTTTAGGGTTAAACACGAGACATCGTTAGTAATAATATTGTCGATAGTTGCAGAAGAATATGGAAGGTTACAATCGTTGTCCACTTGCCCAGACATGTTTAAAACATGTATAAATTAAAACTCCCGGAGCTGCCCTGTCACAGTCTGTTTGTTGTCTTTGTTAAGTTCAATGATTCAGCCATGTTCTGTGTAACCTAGTGCAGCAGCCACTTACTGAATGAAAAATGGCAACTTGTTGCTCGATATTTAATAAAAACTAATTAATAATTGAAAAATCAATTTAGTTATAGATAAAACGCAAACTTATATTATATTTGGAGAGTTGAAAATATCATAAAGGTAGTGCTCAGGATTAGGACATTAGGACTATATTTCTCCTAATACATAAGTAAAACCACTTTTTGTCCTAGGCATGGTGTCATTACCTTGTGTTAGTGCTCTTTAAAGAATGATTTATATCAGCCCTGACTTCGAAGATTATTTATTAGTTTTTCCGCTGGTACTAAGGCTTAATTCTCTAAATAAGACATAATATCGGAGTTTTATCACTTACAACTTTAAAAATATATATAAGTTTAAAGTCTTAAAGAAGTCACTATATTGGAAATAAATATTGTAATAAAACTATCAATTTATAATTAGGGTCATAAAGCTACATACACAATATAAAATTTATTAAAACTGTTCACAAGTTACGAGTATTGAATTGTCACGAATATGTTTTGGTAGTATAGGACACTAAGCGACTTTTACAAAGTTTTAATATTATACTTGGTTTTGCCCATTGATTATAAATAACTAAAAGAATTGTCACAGAATTATAAGGACACATTTTATTATTTTATTATTCCTACAGGTGGAACAAAAGTGTTGTTATTCTATTAAACATAATTCTATACAGAACTATTTATATAACTAGTTCCATTATCTTAAAGAACATATTATAACGGTGAGATTATATCTGGATTATTGTAAAAGATCCTATAATATTTTCAAAAGAATTCTTTTACAAGTAAAGGCACTGAGTGAGCTATTGAGCTAGTAATTAATTTAAGTCATAAAAAAGAAGCACTTCTTATCTGTCCTGTCCAAGAAAGTTATAAAAGGTAATTAAAAAATTACAAAAGGTTATGAGAACAATTTATTATTTGTAACATAATAAGAAGAGCAAACTTTTCTATTTTTCTGAAAAATATACTGAGCTGAAAAAAATACTATAAAACATATGAAACAATGAAGTCTCACTTAAAAAAATATATCAAGAATATTTTTCACGCCACTCCATGCATTAGTTTCTTTGTGAGGCCTACGTATTTTGGTGTTGTTTTGCTTTGAATGTGGCACGAAATTTTAACTGTTATACCTATCCGATTCTTCGTTGCTTGTTCTTTTCACACGACTAGGTGATTTTTCGTTTACTTTCAACATTTCAAACATAATATTTTTCAATCTGGATTGAATCATTGTACGTGTTATACGTGCAATTTTGTATTAATTTGCTAACGGTTACCTTATCATGCTTCTATAGTAAATTCTACGTCCAGTTGGTAGTTTGGACAGGGGTGGTGAATTTTCCCAGAAGAAATTGATAGGTTGTTTTCGGCGGTTCAGACTGGTGGGCCTCGTGGTGTGTTTCCGGGGTACGCAAAAAAGCCCTTGAGGCTTAAGTGCATGGTAGTAGGCTGCCCCCAAAGAAAAAAAAGGTTAGTAAATTGGAGATAAAAATGCTAAAGTCTTTTCTGGTGCAGGCAGGTCATTATAAATAGATTTTACTACCCCTTGTAATAATACACGTATTTCATACTGCTATTTTTTATCTGTAATGATTTAATTATTTAAAAAACATTAAAAAACAATAACAATGTTTTCTAGACGTCAGTTACAGCGATACGAGTCGTCCTGAAAACATTATGTTCATTGCTGTTAAACCAAATAAATGCCTTTTACTTTACCAATATAACCTAAATTTTCCTACCATAACATATTTCCAGACTGGTAATATTAAAAAAAAAAAAAACACTACAACTATGAGCACCCGTGCCTCAAACTTCTATTTTATAAGTGATCAGCCGCCTGCCAGGGGAAGTGCTTATGGAATTACCCTGAATCTTCAAACAACCACTGATGCGTTACGAGAGTGATATGCTGAGTATGTATTACTAAGTTGTTCTCATAAACGAGTTTCAGTCATTTACCATGGCCACGGCGAGTGTTAGCGGCATATTAAAATTATTTTATTAATTTGATTAAATATTTTCTACACCATCAACGAAATGCGATAAAAGACACATATTTACTTTTGATTACATAGATTATTGATATTGTTATTAATCAATTTTAATCCAAAAACGTACAGAAAACTCTTTATATGGTATGTTATGAAAGGTGAACAAATATTAGTTGGACCTTTGACAGAAGCCTATAAACAGTTGTTGTCACCTGAATTACGCAGCTGCAATGGAGTTGCATTAACATGGAAATTGAACTTCTTTGTAACTTTATTTCTAACTAGCAGGACCCAAATAGTATCTTTGTTATACAGCGTTTTGATTAGAATATTACTCCATCAGTAGGGACTGTAATAGTATTTTCAACATATATAAGTTAAGTTACTCTATTCTTTTTTATGCATAATGAACCAATAATAAGGTACGTAAGTTTTGGTTAAATATAGTCCTCAGATTTGGTTTTATTTCACTGAATAAATTAGTGAATCACGTGAAATGATTATTTAATACGAAGTGTCGTACATACAGTAATATTTAACCATAAATATATAGTGGACTTTCCTTCTACCTGGTTCTGGTAAATATATATCTATAAGAAGAGAGGAGATTTGTTAAACATGTTACCAATTATGATGAAAGAGAGATAACAAGGTAGGCATTTGCTTCAGTTTCAGTTTAATAATGTGTGTCTAACACGAAATATGTAAGCAATTTTACTGGTATAGAATTTTCAAATGCAATTATAACCGTTATATAAGATACTACATCATATACCACTAAAATTTTAAATTATAGATTTTTCTTCTGTTTTGCAGTAAGGAGTGAATGAATTATTTCACGAAAATTTAAACTGGATGCTATGTTACGTAACTTTTTTTCTACATTAACCTACAATGTTATCGAATGAGTAAGAAAAACTAAAGGTATGTACAAAAAAGTTCCAATATTCAGTTAAATTCATTCCAAGACCTTCTGTGGGAGAAGCAATTTCAATTTAAATATAAAAAGCAAGTATTCAGTACTTTTTGTTTAGAACACATTTACGTTTAATAACAAATTAATATAAGATATATCTCTATAATTATACTAGCAGTTACCAATGGCTTTGCTCGCAGTTTTACTAATGAAAAATAAGAGCGTCGTGAGCATACTCCTTTAAATGACATCTTAAACACTTCTGGGATAATAATTAGTCACTGTAATACATGATATATCCTGAATAATTTTATATTAATTTTAAAAATCAATGTTTTGCCTTGAAGTTGAAGAGTGAAATAGCTTAATAAGTAAATTTTGAACTAACTCGAATTACTGTCAAATACCTCACGATTCAGCTAGTGAACGGCTACAGTAAACTTTGGTAACTATTTAACTATTATATATCAGATTACAGACGCTGCACGTAAGAGGAAGGTGCACTGGAGCTTAACTCAACATTTGCATTAAATCAACCCTTTTCACCATAGCTGCTTTATGTGTAGAAGACTCGGTTGCTCCACCGTGCTCTAGCATCGTTTCAGTGAACATCGTAGTGCGTCCAATTGTGCATTGATCAGACAATAAAAAATACCTCTTCACAATTACTGCACTTTATTTTATAGCCTAGGTGTCTCTGATGTCGGCACCTCTAGCTGCGCATAAGAGGAAGGTAAAGGTTTTGTGTTCATACAATAAATATAAGACTGCAAACTTCGTCGCTATCTTTCACACGTATCAAGGCTACATAGGATCAAAACACTGCGGGAAGAGACTTCAGGATCAAATTTAAAATGATATATTTTTACTAGTTAGTATTGCCATATTATTGACCACTAAAAAATTTCAACGCTTACCTGACAATGTATTTAAAATGTACTAGTTAAGTATACCACTAATTGTTGTTTAAAACCTATTACAAATTTTGTGTCAATGTTATGGTTTTTTTGTTTTAAATATTATAAATAGATTAATAGATCTCATCAGACAATTTATGGCAATAATTGTAGTGAAATAAGTGTGGAGTTAGATACATAACCGAACCTGTACACATGTTACTAAAATGGGCAAAGTTGACAACGTTAAGGAGTACACAAAGATAAAGGAGATAAACCAATCAAGTAAGTGGTTTAGTCTGTTGTAAGAGGTCAGCCGGACCTGCCTTTGTCAGGAAACCCTGGTCAAGGAAGTAAAGTCAAGAATTCATTATAATGGCCGTTTTTGATACCCTAAAATTAAGGAACAGAAAGTACATAAATTGTAAGAATTAATGTTTGAAATTCCAAAATTCTAACTCAATTAAGTTTTAAGTGCTATTCGTGTTTAAACAAAATGTACGTGTCAATTTATTAAATTATAAATTTTTGACATAAACTTCATAGGAGAAAATTTTCTTTCAAGCAAAAATAGTTTTTGCCAGTCAAAGTAATATAGGTAAGTAAAAAGCGATAGGCGACTTGTTTTGGAATTTCATCTAGTCACATCCAAAATTTAGAGTTGATTACTTAGTGATTATTATGGCAATCTTACTTAGAAACCTACATACAGAACATAAGGTTGCCATGATTTGATTACAAATTAATGGTTATATAGCTATGCAGGTTTATGTGTTCAATGTGATTATGTGTTTAATATGAAAGTTCTAAGCATTATTTTTCTTTTTATAGACAAAAATTTTAAACAATAACAGTTTTTTTAATGTTCAAAATTATTAAATGTAGATTTTCTTTTATTATATTAATAAAAAATAGTAATTCATAAGTAGTTTATAGAGATATTAACAGCATCAGTAACTAAAAAAATACCATCTTGTCCATAGCAATAAGAAATATTTAAACAACACTTACTTTAAATCTTTTTACTCTAAATTCTTTTATAACAATTTATTATTTATTCATGAAATCATCTATCAGTTTAAAAAAAATTTCATTATATAACAAACTAGCGCGGTTGGCGAGCTGTTATTTTCTTAGGAACAATTGTGATAGTATTTAATGCAATTAGGCTCTCAAGTTCTTGGCTATAATGGCTCTTAATGTTTTTTACAATATATTTGTGCAAATATTTTATTATTTTATTACTGGCCAATATTCTTACAGAATAGTATAGGAAGAAGCACTAATGTTTAGTCTTACTAAAACATACAATGTTTTAATGACCGCGTGGGACAATAATAAAATAGACAATAATAAATCATATTCTATGACTTCTTTCGCAGACATATTTTTACCGTTTAATAAATATTCTTGTTTACCGGAAATGATTATTAAGTTAGAAAGCAATTTTAAGGAAAGAATAAAGAAAACATACATTTTAATTTAATGAGCAAGTTTTCCTTTTACTCAGCTCATTTTGAAATGAGTGAGTAAAAACGGATTTTGTTTAATACGAAAATTGACGTAATGGAAAAAAAACAAGTTTTGTTTGTACGTAAATAAAAATCTATTAGAGCAATTTTAAATGGCGTATAGTTATAAAATTTTAATTGTATAATAGGACATTATTGATTGTTTTGTAGAATATACTCTAAAATGAACTATATATTTTATTATAAATAATGGGAACAAGAAACAGAGTAAAAGAATATTTATAATTAAATACGATTTTATCAATTTGTATAGTTTAATTGTGTGCTATTGGATTTCGACGGTATAACCGTTAATACAATTCATGTAACAGATGTTACTGAAGCGTACAGTTGAGGGAAAATACACAATCTACATGTAAATGTGCTTGTGTACTGTTTTCTGTTATATATTCCAACAATAATTTTTATAAAAGTGTCTGTATTGATTATAAATTCCTTTGTCTTTTATTCACTTAGGACAAAAAGCTGACAAATCCCTTCATTGCACTTATTCCTAAAAAACCTTTACGCTTGCTTCCAATCGATACGATTTGCAGGATTGATAAGACATGAGTTATGGGCCGCCTCCTGTCAAAATGTCTGGAAAGGGATAAAATACACCATATTAGAGTTATGTAATTTTGTAAGAAGAAGAGAGAAAACGCACTCTATTATCCTTTTCAATTGAAAGTGAGTACGGGGGGTATTCGCTCATATTCAGGTTAGAGATAGTATTTAACACTAAGAAAGCTTGGCGTGAACAAAATACTACAAAGCAGTATGACAAGTAGTAAATAAAAACCATTGAAAACACAAGAGTCCAGAGCCATCAGCGCTGCCTGACTATCTGTAAAAATATTGATCGTCTCACTCCTATGTACCAGCTTAGGCTCTTCTCTGTCGTCTTGGGGAGACATCGTTATAAGGTATCACTAAATAATCGACTCATCCATCAATGTTTATTATTATTATGTTAACAGGTACAAAAAACAATCTTTTATGTAAATCCAAAGGTATTTACTTAAGAATTATTTTAATTGATAACTCACATTGGGATTCTTCTACCCTTATAACTCAAAATTATATTGACAAGAATCTAAATTTAAAAAACATCTGGGCTTTCTATGCTCGTTTAGCACGATTTCACTACAAAAACTACATATAGAAACTATTACGTAACGTAAATAGTATAAAAATGTCATTATTTAATTTAGCAGTGAATACACTACGTAAAGATTTCGTTAACTTATTGAGCTATATATATTTAATATGGTCATGAATCGTAAGTGAAATCGTTCATAATTTTCATGCGTCCTAGGTCCTAGGTTCTCCCTTTTTCAAAATCGGGAATTTAAAGGGGTAACGCATAGAATACTCATAACGACCCCTATGGTGCTAAAATTGCAAAAACATTTAACTATAAGAAAGTTTAGACTACTTTAAGTAAATCCGCATTAAATTAATTATATAATTCAAGTTATCCCTTACTGATATGCACAATTGTTTTTAAATAAGGCAAAATAATTTTACAAACAAGTCTTTAGCGAATTACTTTATTGAAGTGTTAACATATCTATCTTAACTAAATATACTTTAATTCATTTAATTTAGAAATATCACTATTTAAAATTTTAAGTATTCTAATTCCAGGAAAAAGGGTTAATGCTGCTAATTTTAACTATGCAAGTAAATATTTAAATTTAGATTGAAATATGATTTGTTGAAATATATGGCTGTAATTGATATTACTTAATAATGTTTAGTAAAAAGCTTGTATATTTTTCATGTATATTAAATAATAATTATTTACATTCAAAATATTCTAATAAAAATATCTCTCGCACATTTTTTGTTACAAAAATTATATAGCTCCATGTTTGATTACTAATCCCCTGTTTGATTTTTCCGAAGATCACTCTTTATAACGACGTTTATATGTTTTGCCACATATTCATCGCTGAAAATTGAATATATAAAATAAATTTAATGTAATAATTTAGTGAAAATATTGGTACTGTTCGTTTAATAAGACGGAATTATACTTTAGAAACATCTGACGAAATAAGGTAACCCCTTGTACCATTGAAGATTATTCCAGCAAATTCCGCTTACATGTTGGTTTAGATATTTCAACACAAAAACGAAGTAAACAGAAATCTATGCACAATAATTGAAGGTTCTTTGGTGTATTATGAAAATACTGTGGGTCCTAAATTGAGACACGTGGCTTTGCATTCGGCAAAAATATATATTTTGTAATCAATTTTGATTTAAATAAAACAGCGACCTTTCTCCTTATACTTTATGACCTTTAAAATTATGAAAGGCTTTAAGTTATTTAAAAAAAAGGTTTATAAAATAGGATATGCGGTACAGACCTATGGGAATGTTAATTTTCAAAGATATGTAACTCATATTTAATGTTTTCTGATACGTTTTAAAAACCATTACTACACTAACAATTGGTCTTCTGCACATGTAGATTATACCGTCGGATATTGTCTTTAAAAAAAATCTTAAGCAGGAAATTCTCCTAAAAATAATTTTTCTCCCTGGGGGATCCCCACTCATTTTCCACGACATGGAGCCTATATTTTACGAACAAAAGTAACGTAATATTGTATGTTACATTATCAATCATTATAATTGGTGAAGAATAAATCAAATAGATTCACAGTAAAGATTAAACACGGATTTAACTTAAAATTCATGTGAAAACAAGAAACATTTCAGTCAAATATATATGAAAACAATATTTAGATTTGTAACACATAAAATATATTTGTAAACATACAATTTATTCATTCTAAGTATATAAGTACATTTATAAGCTGATATTCTTTGACGTGTAATCCTGACTGACACTTTGTCAACAGTAATTAGAAGCTGTTGTTGTTGGGCAACTTAACATCAACAGAACGTGGATTGTGTAGACTCCAAACAATTCAGTAACCGATGTGTGATGGAAGGGGGGGGGGCTGGCGGCCGCACATCTGATACCCCACATAGGGGCTACAGATTAAAACTGTGTTATCAATGTAAAACTCATCCAATATCCATAAATGTTTGACTTGAGAAACAGAGGCTTTAGAACTTTTTACGCCCCTATTTTTCACCCTTGCACCTAAAAGTTAATTTACCGCTAAATAATACTTCGTAAAATAATAAATATTAAAAATGCTAGTATAGTGTTGGATAATTGTTATGGAAATGTTATCTGTTAATATTAATTGCTTAAGATTAAATTTAAAATAGAGTCATTTATATAACGTTTTTCCACTGATTTTATAAATAGCTACACAACATTTTGTCAAATATCCGAGATAGAAATGATCAAGTTCAAAATTTTTAATTTCTCAGAACAAGATTTAATTAAAAGTTATTGACCTACATATATTGTATATATTGTGAGTTATCAAACCACTAATGCTCGTACTAAGATTTTTTCAAAGCATTATTAATTTATTAAATTTTACCCAATAAAACATCTAGATTACAGGTACAAACGTGTAAGACCATTACTTTACGTCAATATTGAGATCAAATTTATGCAGGATGATTGTTAATGCAGCTTATACAAAGTTGTCAGATTATGGGTATATCAGCTGCGCTTTGACATGCAAATCCTGATTGGCAATGACAGTTATTAATGCAGCCTATACAAAGTTGTCAGATGATGTGTATGTCAGCTGTGCTTTGACATGCAAATCCAGATTGGCAATGGTAGTTAATAATGCAGCCTATACAAAGTTGTCAGATGATGTGTATGTCAGCTGTGTTTTGACATGCAAATCCTGATTGGCAATGGTAGTTAATAATGCAGCTTATACAAAGTTGTCAGATTATGTGTATGTCAACTGTGTTTTGACATGCAAATCCTGATTGGCAATGGTAGTTAATAATGCAGCTTATACAAAGTTGTCAGATGATGTGTATGTCAGCTGTGTTTTGACATGCAAATCCTGATTGGCAATGGTAGTTATTAATGCAGCTTATACAAAGTTGTCAGATGATGTGTATGTCAGCTGTGCTTTGACATGCAAATCCAGATTGGCAATGGTAGTTAATAATGCAGCCTATACAAAGTTGTCAGATTATGTGTATATCAGCTGTGTTTTGACATGCAAATCCTGAATGATTCTTGTGGATACAGCTGACGGCAGCAATTACTGGCCGCTGTTGATAGGCAACTTACTGTTAATAGAATAGGCATTGCGTAGATTGAAAGCATTTCTGGGATGGAACTTAAATTAGGATTAGGTGGTTCTACGTAGTACTTGTTTATTTAAAACTAATTGAATCAATGTATTACGCTGTCTTGTTTTATTCTTTTACAACATCACGCATTTAGGAGTTCAGTTTTAATGTTCATCAAATATATAACTAAGGAACAAATTTTAATGTTGAAACGTTAGAAACAAAATTGTACATTGAAACCCTTCGATTAAAACCTTTGATGTTCTAACAGCAATTAACATTAAATTATACATGTACTTCATTTTTCATGTCATTATCCATGCTTATAACATATCCAAATTAAGTTTAAAAAAAATCCTATTTTAAGGATTTAGTTACGTGAGACTGATAATTTATTCACACAAAATTAAAACGAGTTATCTTAAACTATCTTTATAGTATTTTCTTGCGATTTAGAATCAAAAGGATTTTTATGGACATTTTTTATTTTTCAGTCATTTAAAAACATCAGTAACACTATGTTTCGACATCTACAAACTGATCTCTTCCACTGTTAGATAACTAACAAGACTTAAGTGCAATGTAGATTGTTTGAATTACAATACGCCTGAGCGTTGGTTTTTGCTCAAATATCACAGATAAATAAACAAAATGTTTTTACAGTACCAAGTTTAATGTAGGATACATAATCAAGACAAAAGACCATTAAGAGTCGGGTTATAAGCAACAAGAAAAAGATTTGTAATAGATGAGTAAACGATTGCACTTCATGCTGGTCAGCAGATAACATGAATTGGGCTGAACCTAACATAATACATCTAAAACCTAATTTCTTGGAAAATTAATTAATTGATAGTGTATATTGAATTAGCTGCCCAACCGAGCAATCCACTTTTAATGATAATAAATTTTTATTTTGTTGTCAATTCTGGAAAGATAATTACTATGGAAAACTAAATTATGTAGCATATTACAGATTTCTAATAATGTAATGAGGAATCTTGCTGCGGTTATGAGAAGTTCTCCTAGAATGACGGAATAATACTGACGATCGCTATTTACTAGTTGCTTTTGGCCAGTTCTCAGTAGTTTGACGTTTAGCGCAGATATTTATTGTGACTGTTTTATTCAGTTCAATTTAAATACTTAGTGAATGTTTTAGAGGCATTTTGAATGGAGCTGACATACAACATGATTGGGGAAATTATTGAGTTATACGTGTCGCAACGTAATGATTGGGTTATTTTAACTTATTTTGTAATAAAATGACAAATTGTCCATCTGAAGAAGATATAAAAGTACACTGAAAATGTAGTGTGATGATTCTGATATCGGTGAATGATGGAAAATGTATTATTCATTGTTACTTAAGTCATCATAGCTTATCTGATTAAACACGTATCATATTATGTTTTGTGTATTCTGTATTTCTTAATATAATTTTAATTTAAAATTAGATTATTACAATTTAAAATTAATGTTAATGGGGTACAGGTAGCTTTATAATTATATGTTGGATAATTTATTTTTAACTATGCAACAGAATCGAATAAAAAGCATATCGTAAAAATTAATAAAAACCAGATGCTTCTTAAATCTATGCCAATTAACATTAGAATCTCCAACGTAATCATTAACCATTATATTCAAGGTCTGTTGCAAATAATTGTACATAACCTGTCTAAATTACGTTCTTTTAGTGTTGTGATAACTCTAGAAATAAAACTGTTATAACCAAACTGTATGTTACTTCTCAAGGTATCTTTTATATAAATACCATAAAACACTTTTTTTACGCCTCTATTTTTCACCCTTGAGCCTAAGGGTTAATTTACCACTAAATAATACTTCGTAAAATAATACATATTGAAAATGCTCATGAAAAGATCATAAATGTCTAAAAACAATTCAAAACATGATAATAATAATTTATTATTTGTTATGTATACCAAATTTTTATTATGATATAAACTGTGGTGAATTTAAGGATTTGAATATTTACTGTAGTTAACAAAAAATAAAAAAAATATTCCAATATAAGTTAAAATACACATCACACAACCAATTTCCACGCTGAATGTAATGGAAACGGTAGTAGAAAACGTTAAAAGTTTCTCATCAGGAAAGTTTTGTTGGTACACTATATAAACCTATGTTCCTAATCTTTACTTAGCATGGTAAACTTGTAAAGGGGACGTGTTCAAACATCAGAACTGGTACCGTGCTGAGAGATGACGTGTTGATAGCCGCCTCAGAGAACACAGTCGCTGTCAACATCGACTGTAACACTGACGGCTTGTACAACATTTCACACACAAGCTTGACTGTGTTACAACACACGACTGTATAATGTGACAGCTCATGGCAGGGTTGATTGAGTAGCGTATGGCTCAAAGCTTTACTTCCCTATTCATGTGAATTAACTTGTATGCTAAAAACGCTAAAATGTAGGAGAAGGAAGAAGAGAAGTTAATTTAAAGGGAAGTATTTGATTTGAAAAACATTTTAGTATCATTATCGATTTTAACAAGTTTTAAGGAATTTAACTATAGGGGTATATTTTATAATGGCTATGTAAGATCGTTAGGTAAATCAGCGATTAGTCGCAGACAAGCGTCAGGACATGACATCAGAGCGTTAAAAATAAGTTATTGTTAGTTACGAAGGACAAGATTTACTTATTGGTTGTACATCCCTCTTTACTCTGCACAGACAAGTAAGTGCCTTCATTAGAAACTTTCATCTACAATATACTATGTACAATCTTCGTATATTACATTTTTCTTAGCAATCCAAATCAACCAAAACTCATTAAATATCCTTTTAGACCTTAGCTTCGTATGAATATGTTATATGATTAACATTCACCATAAATTTTGTTAGCTAATTTTGTTTACACTGTATTTTCCTCGTTGCAAAAACTGTACCGTAAGGAAGGATGTTTGCTACTTTCAACAGAGACGAAAATGCAGGAGAGTTATATTTAAAAAAATAATCATATTCGATCATCATGAGCGGAAGACGCTTAGCTGACTTCTCAGCCAATAAATTCGACGATATATTTGGATAAATAATAAAAGTAATATATTAATAGAGTGAAATGTTATTATTCCCTAAATATGCATACAATTGTGAGGTGTTTATTGGATCGCAAATCGAGACTGACAACTGTGTAACAGCCAACGCGGAGGTGGTAATTACAGGCTTTTGTTCGATAAATAACTGAAAACTTAATGCAAATGTTGTGGCCTAGAAACAGTTCAGTGACAGAACCGAATTAAGGCTGAATGGTATTTGGTCTCAAACCAGGGTTTAATATGTCCATAAAGTTATAATTCTGTCCTCTGGAGAGTTTTGAGAACCGCACGCGCTCACTGTAGCCGCTAACCACAAAGAGGTGGTAATTATATTGGACACTAAATGTATTCATAGTCGAGCCGATGAACGATCTGTCACTATTTCACAATATAGGAATACTCATAAGTGACATTAAAGTCTTCGAATTTATAACCTGTTAAAACATTGCTGACACAATTAACTTCTTGAAATAGTTTGGCCTCACAGTGGAAAGTCATCTTCGTTCAAACAATGCCCAACCCAACAGCCAATAATAATAGTCGCCTACATAGAAGACTTGAAGTGATGGAACCAACCAAAGACTGATGTGTCCAACAGTGAAAAATATCACTTCTTTATCGTGCGTTGTCAACTTTTAGTCATCTTTACGCTACCTTATTTGATGACGTTATTGTCATTCTCGTTGCTTGTCTACTTACAATAGGCACAGAAATGAAACCTTTACGACCTCTCGAGAGATAGGCTTCACTAACGTTCAGTCAATAATGGACTGAAACTTAAGACAAAAAAGTTAAAACCCTATTAAATAATCCTTTTTATCAAAGATATATGTCCCTGATGTATTGATATAAGTATTCACATATAATTAAGGGAGCAACTGTACCCAGTAGGGATCACTTCTGGCTGGTTTATACCTACCAGTTGAACCCACCACTGGGCACAGCAAAAACCGATGTGCCACTTCAATCTGGGCCACCTTATGGATGTCCAGTAGCGGCACATAACTAACCGCAAATGTTGAGATTCTGGGGTTCATGGGCAATTCAATAGGTCTAATCTACTGTGGAATTCTTTGTTTAAAGGTTATTTTTGACGATGGAAGGATTGTGAAGGAAACAGGATTTTTCCGGACATTTGCCATCGTTCAGTGAAACAAGAAAACAGTAACACTACGTTTCGAGATCTGCAATCTGATCTCTTCTTCAGGTAAAAAACTAACCTAATACATAATTACAAACTAAGTTAAAATAAACAAATCTTACTAAAGCGTTGTGGCACGCCTAAGTCAGGAATCACAACCTACATGTTGTTGTCAACTTCACTAACACTAAAGACATGCACTTAATACAAAACTATACAAAACACTAATCATTAAAAGTAAACTACGGAAACAGGTCACAATGCGTCTTCACTCGTCTACTGACCACCTACGACTGACCAGAGGGACTAGCCAATGGCAATCGTGACGGCTGGCTAAAACAAGATGGCGGAAATACAAGGGAAGGGGAACAGGAATGGGCCCTTTCGTTATTATTGGTTCATGCGGGATGAACTTCTTAAAACCATATTGTGACTCCGCATTGGTTTATTACAAATATCCGATCCGTTTGATACTTTTGGTTTTCTCTTTAGTTCATTTTTTAGAATTGGCAACCAAAGCGGCCTAATCTCGACTGATGGTTGACTGATTGGTTGGTCTGCCAATTTAATGTATGTTGCCTCAATTAATTTCCTTTTGAAGAAATGTGGTTCCCGATGTATTATGTGGGCTTCATCCCAATTCATATGATGGTCTTCGGACCAACAATTGGTGTGCAATTTTTTGACTTTTCTGTGAAACCCTTTCTCGTGTTTTCTTTGTGTTCTTTTATCCTTACGTTTAGTGGTCTTTTTGTCTCGCCTATGTATTCCCTATTGCAGCTACATTTTATACTGTAAACACAGTTTTTGGAATCCTGTGTGCCATTTTTTGGTTTTGTTTTTACGAGACTTTGTCTAAGAGTGTTGTGTGTTTTAAACGCGGTTCTAATGTTGTACTTTCTACCTACTCTTCTAATTTTCTCCGATAATCCCGGCACATAAGGGATTGACATAAACGCAAATTTATCACAAATCTGTTTTTCTGACTCAGGAATGATTCTTCTGGTTCGTTTGCACTTATTAATTACTAATTGAGGGTATCCATTGCTTCTGAGATCCGATTCAATTTTCTTAAATTCTTCTTTTAGTCCATCTTTATCTGAGCACAAGCTCTTGTTTTAGCCAGCCGCCATCTTGTTTTAGCCAGCCGTCACGATTGCCATTGGCTAGTCCCTCTGGTCAGTCGTAGGTGGTCAGTAGACGAGTGAAGACGCATTGTGACCTGTTTCCGTAGTTTACTTTTAATGATTAGTGTTTTGTATAGTTTTGTATTAAGTGCATGTCTTTAGTGTTAGTGAAGTTGACAACAACATGTAGGTTGTGATTCCTGACTTAGGCGTGCCACAACGCTTTAGTAAGATTTGTTTATTTTAACTTAGTTTGACAATAGACAATATTATTTATTTCCTTTAAGACATTTTACAATGTAATTGGATACGTCAAATACAAGAAGACAAACAGCATTTTTGAGATTATTAGGTTACTTATAATAAGATCTTACAATTTATAGAACTTATAGGCTATAGTATAAAAATAGTAATCAGTTGCCTAGCTAATTTCGGAAAAAAATTGTAGTCCTTGTACTCTGCCACAGTATAAAAGGCTTGGTCTTTAATCCAGTCTGATACAAAACATTTAAACTTGTTTAAAAGGCAGATTTCTAATAGGCAATGGTAGTTTGTTATACAATATGAGCTGTTGATAAACATGACTATTTAAAGTTTTTGAGAGTCTTACATATGGAGTTATAAGGTTGTTTCTATTTCTAGTTAAATGGTCATGATTAAAGTTTTGAGCAGCAAAGGAGTCTATATTCTGTTTAACATGAAGCAAAGTACTTAAGATATATAAGGATGGAGCTGTGATAATTTTTAATTTCTTAAAACTAGCCTTACATGATTGTCTCAAGGTTAGGCAGTCCAGAACTCTAATGGCCTTTTTTTGCCATATGAAAACTTTAGAGGCATGACAAGCGTTGCCCCACAGGCGAATTCCATAGTTCATTTGTGAATGGAAAAGACCATAGTATACAATTAACAACGTTTGTTGGCCTATAGATAATTTAAGTTTTCTTAGAAGAAAGACAATGCGGGATAGTTTTTTACACAAATTTAAAATGTGGGGTTATCCAGCTCAAGCTGTTGTCCAGTGTAAAGCCTAGTAATTTTACTTCGCTACTTACATTACTAGTAACAGGAACATCCCTGAGAGAAAAATAGATCAGTTCAGTTTTGCTATTATTGGTAACTAGATTATTAGAATCAAACCACCTTTTTGCATAAGTAAAGGCATTAGACAGGTTGTGTTTTACAATTTCAAAATCACTATCAGAACAGAGTAGAGTGGTATCATCGGCATAGAGTACACAAAAAGTTGGAATGTTACAATATATATCATTAACAAAGATTAGATACAAAAAAGGTCCAAGAACGGAGCCTTGTGGGACACCAGCTATAACATCATCATACATCGAGCTGATGTCATCTACAACCACTTTTTGCTGCCGACCAGATAAATAAGATTTGATCAAGTTTAGTTCCTTTTTTCTGATACCATAGAAATATAGCTTATCGTACAAAATATTAAAAGACAGGCAGTTCAAACGCCTTTGTCCAAATCTATCAAATTAGATGCAACTATGTGTCTATTTTCAAAACCATTAATAATATACTCTACAATTGCTTCCATAGCTAAAAACTGTGTTGTGTTTGGGACGAAAAACCCATATTGATGGCTATACAATAAGTTATTACCATTAAAATATTCATGAAGTTGTAGGATCATGCAAGATTCTATAATCTTTCCAATGATGGGTACGATGGCTATGGGTCGATAGCATTCAGGAGCCTTTAAGTCCCCTTTTTTAAAAATAGGTGTGATCTTGGTAAGTTTTTAAACCTTCAGGGAAGATTCCATGTCTTAGTACTAGATTAATTAAAAAAGTTAACGGTTTTGACAATAAATTCACCAACAGTTTTTACAACATAGTTTGACAGACCAAACACATCCTCGCTTTTAGAGTTGCTAAGGTGTGAAATAGTTTGAGACACTATTTCCGTACTGACCGGTTGCCAGCTAAAACCAGAAACAGGGATAGGCTTATCAAAGTTTACAATAAAATCATTATGGTTGTTGTCATTTAAATCTAGATCAACATCACTATGTACATTTTTTGACACATTTACAAAATAGCTATTGAGACAATCAGGAGAAATAGGTATGACATTTTTAGGTTTAATATAGCATGATTCACTTCTTATAACTTTCCATGCCATTTGGCACTTGTTTTTGGCATTAATAATGAGGTTTTCATTGGCTGTTTTCTTTGCATTTGTAATTTCTCTATTATATAGCTTTCTGAGAGTTACGTATCTGTTTTTTATCAACTAAGTCTTCTGTACATTTCCACTTATCATACATTACTAGTAAGAATTTCCGCATCATTTCAAGCTGCGGAGTAAACCAGTTTTTTGTATTTGAGCTTTGATTGGGCCTAGCACTGGTTTTTTTACACTTAACATTTACTATCGGACAATGGTGGTTAAACACAGAACATAAAATATCGATAAAAGTTACAAAGGCAATATTCACATCTACATTTTGATACACAGAAGACCAGACAACAGAAGACATACAATTTTATAAAATTTTCTAATCTAACATCATTTATTAAGCGTTTTGTTTTCTTTTGTTTGACTGGACTATGTCTTATTATTACAATGCTTGAGGTTTAGACCAACCCATACACCGGCGTGATCAGATATAATATCCTGGGCTATCAAGGAGACTTCAAAGTAATTTCTGAGTTTAGGTTAGGTGTATATTGTTATCCAAAACATGCCCCAAAGCGGGTTGGATTCTGATTAGTACAGTATAGGTCAAACGACCTTTAACAGATTTAGCCAATTCAACAGTTTCATTACTTCTCTTATTTAACAGGTCTACATTTAAGTCACCGGCAATGGCTAAACATTCATTGGTTTTAACATATTTACTTGTAACATACAATAAAAAGATTTTCAAGATTTTCAATTAAAATTTTTTAAAAATTACTATCAGGTGTACGGTAGATGCTAAGAATAACAAGATTAAGGCTAAGTAGCCTAGCTGCTGCACCCTCACATATATTATTTTGACAGAAGGAACGGAGATATCGATGCCTTCAAAGGACAAGTCTTTCTTCACAAAGATTGATGATCCACCATGCGGGGACTGTCTAGCAAAAAAAGTTGGCCAGCACAAAAACCATGGGGCACACATAGTAACTCACTTCGTCAGAACAGAGCCAGTGTTCATTTAGACAGATAATGTCGGCCGGTTTATCATTCAAGATGGCCTCTAACTGACCTAGTTTATTTCTCAAAGATCTTATGTTCAAAAAGCCAACATTCACCAACACGCCTGGATTATCGTTTCTTGATTCCTCCTCAGCACTTAAGTTCCACTTGCTATTTGATTGTTTGACACTAAAAAACTTTCTTGACTCCGCCCATCACTGCGATATGTTTTGGGGGGCCGAAATGATTTTATAAAAAGTGCCTTCCGGCCACAGATTTGGATGCATTCAATTCCTCACCCAAGTTCATGGGGTACTCCCACCTTAAAAGAGCTGTAACTGCTATATCTTGTCACAAGTTTATTACAATGAAAAAACGGCATCACCTTTAAGGCTATGCAGGTAGTCTGTGATTGACTGAGGCGGACACAACTGGGTCCAAACCGGACAGAAAAAAGCCATCTCATGCGTTTTGCCGGCTTAAGAGGATTACTGTCGCTTACCTTCAAAGTTCCACGCACTACCTTGTTTTTATCTTCACTTCTTAGAATGTCACTGTAAGTTGGGGCTGATCCAGTGGCAGGCCTCTCCTTTCCGTCTGTTATCATTTGTAATTATGTATTAGGTTAGTTCTTTACCTGAAGAAGAGATCAGATTGCAGATCTCGAAACGTAGTGTTACTGTTTTCTTGTTTCAACTGAACGATGGCAAATGTCCGGAAAAATCCTGTTTCCTTCACAATCCTTCCATCGTCAAAAATAACCTTTAAACAAAGAATTGATTCTCGGTACGGACCCGGAACCAGTAAACAAAATCAAAGACCTTGAGAGCTTGCATCTTAAATTAAACTAAACACATTAATCATTTAACTTTCTTGCATAAATGTAAGGTTGAAGACCTTATGCCTTTAGGGTTAACTCTAAAAACTCCTTTTCATAGTAGGGAAAGCCAGTAAAATTTTGTCTTCTGCTTCTAAATCTTTACTTAAAGAAAGAATTGCATATCATCATCGTGAAAGATACCTCCTCCAAAATAGTATTGAGTGTAAAAAAACTGAATTAAAAACACTGATCGGTACAGAATTCAACAACATTCTCGAAAGCATCCAAAATAGATGTATAAAAGTTTCTGAAACAGATAAGAAAAAGAAAATCTCCAAACTGGAAAAAATTAGGCCTAAAAAATGTGATTTGCCTAAGGATGGCAACGTGAATACGGATGCAAATAATAAAAATGTAATCAACCTCTCTTCAAAAATCCTGAATGAAGCGGAAATATCAGTCTTATCCAAGGGTTTAAACTTTTCTGTGGCACAAAAAATCGGTTGTAAAGGCACTGGATTTCGTAACTGGAATCGAGTCGGCTGTTTTCACAGTTACCTGAGGAACAGGGTGACCGGTTTCGTTGTGAGGCCAGTCTTTTACTCAGAAAAATTCCTCCCACAAAACCAAATTTGACAATAGAGGAGAAAAAGGCCAGGTCGATCCTTGGGAAAGACGACACGGTCAAAATCTTACCTGCCGACAAAGGCAACGCTACTGTGGTACTTGACTCAGTAGCGTATAAAGAAAAGATTGCGGAAACTTTAAATACTGGCAAATATACAGTTTTTAAATAAAGACCCGACTGATTCATTTGAACGCAAAGTAGCAAACACCTTAAGAAAAACATAAAGAATTTTTTTCAGATAAATTTAGATCTAAATTAACTCCTCACCACTCAAAAATCCCCCATATGTATGGCCTTCCCAAAATCCACAAACCTACCATCCCTCTTCGGCCCATCATTAGTTCTCGTGATTCACCTTGCAGGGAATTGTCTAAAGTCCTCTTGGACATCTTAACGCCATTGGTAGGAAAAACTGACTCTTTCATCAAAAATTCCAGGGATTTCGTAGAGAAGTCAAAATCCCTAAAGTTGACTGAAACTGACAAACTGGTAAGTTTTGATGTCGAAAGTCTATTTACAAATGTACCAGTTCCAGAAACTCTCGGAATTATTAAATCACGTCTCAAAGAAGACCAAACATTAAAGGATAGAACTAAACTTCCCGTGCCAGTAATTATGGAAACTGTTAGAAACTATGCACTCAATGCAATTATTTTGAGTTAGAGGGTAAAATTTACCGTCAAGCTGATGAGGGGATGGCAATGGGTTCTCCACTGTCTCCTATTTTCGCCAATATCTTTATGGAGGAATTCGAGCGAAAAGCTTTGGCTTCAGCTCAGTTCAAACCGAAGATTTGGTGGAGGTATGTGGATGATACCTTTGTTATTTTTTCTCATGGAGACATTGAATTAAATAATTTTTTGAATCCACATTAAATAGTATTTCTCCTTCCATCCGCCTCACAATGGAAGTCGAAGTCCAAAACAAGCTTCCCTTTTTGGATGTGTGTGTATTAAGAGATAGGGATGTCCTTAAGACAACTGTTTTTCGAAAGATAACACACACAGGAAAATATTTAAATTATCAATCCAACCATCAAAAATCTGTCAAAGAAGGAGTAGCCTACTCGTTGTTTTGATTAGAGCAAAGAGCTTGTGCTCAGATAAAGATGGACTAAAAGAAGAATTTAAGAAAATTGAATCGGATCTCAGAAGCAATGGGATTACCCTCAATTAGTAAATTAATAAGTGCAATCGAACCAGAAGAATCATTCCTGAGTCAGAAAAAACAGATTTGTGATAAATTTGCGTTTATGTCAATCCCTTATGTGCCGGGATTATCGGAAGGAAAATTAGAAGAGTAGGTAGAAAGTAACAAACATTAGAACCGCGTTTAAAACACACAACACTCTTTAGACAAAGTCTCGTAAAAACAAAACCAAAAAATGGCACACAGGATTCCAAAAACTGTGTTTACAGTATAAAATGTAGCTGCAATAGGGAATACATAGGCGAGACAAAAAGACCACTAAACGTAAGGATAAAAGAACACAAAGAAAACACGAGAAAGGGTTTCACAGAAAAGTCAAAAAATTGCACACACCATTGTTGGTCCGAAGACCATCATATGAATTGGGATGAAGCCCACATAATACATCGGGAACCACATTTCTTCAAAAGGAAATTAATTGAGGCAAACATACATTAAATTGGCAGACCAACCCAATCAGTCAACCATCAGTCGAGATTAGGCCGCTTTTGGTTGCCAATTCTAAAAAATGAACTAAAGAGGAAAACCAAAAGTATCAAACGGATCGGATATTTGTAATAAACCAATGCGGAGTCACAATATGGTTTTAAGAAGTTCATCTCGCATGAACCAATAATAACGAAAGGGCCCATTCCTGTTCCCCTTCCCTTGTATTTCCGCCATCTTGTTTTAGCCAGCCGTCACGATTGCCATTGGCTAGTCCCTCTGGTCAGTCGTAGGTGGTCAGTAGACGAGTGAAGACGCATTTGTGACCTGTTTCCGTAGTTTACTTTTAATGATTAGTGTTTTTTGTATAGTTTTGTATTAAGTGCATGTCTTTAGTGTTAGTGAAGTTGACAACAACATGTAGGTTGTGATTCCTGACTTAGGCGTGCCACAACGCTTTAGTAAGATTTGTTTTATTTTAACTTAGTTTTGTAAATTATGTATTAGGTTAGTTCTTTACCTGAAGAAGAGATCAGATTGCAGATCTCGAAACGTAGTGTTACTGTTTTCTTGTTTCACTGAACGATGGCAAATGTCCGGAAAAAATCCTGTTTCCTTCACAATCCTTCCATCGTCTCAAAAATAACCTTTTAAACAAAGAATTGATTTCTCGGTACGGACCACGGAACCAGTAAACAAATCAAAGACCTTGAGAGCTTGCATCTTAAATTAACTAAAACACATTAATCATTTAACTTTCTTGCATAAATGTAAGGTTGAAGACCTTATGCCTTTAGGGTTAACTCTAAAAACTCCTTTTCATAGTAGGAAAGCCAGTAAAAATTTTGTCTTCTGCTTCTAAATCTTTACTTAAAGAAAGAATTGCATATCATCATCAGTGAAAGATACCTCCTCCAAAATAGTATTGAGTGTAAAAAAAACTGAATTAAAAACACTGATCGGTACAGAATTCAACAACATTCTCGAAAGCATCCAAAATAGATGTATAAAAGTTTCTGAAACAGATAAGAAAAAGAAAATCTCCAAACTGGAAAAAATTAGGCCTAAAAAAATGTGATTTGCCTAAGGATGGCAACGTGAATACGGATGCAAATAATAAAAATGTAATCAACCTCTCTTCAAAAATCCTGAATGAAGCGGAAATATCAGTCTTATCCAAGGGTTTAAACTTTTCTGTGGCAACAAAAATCGGTAAAGGCACTGGATTTCGTAACTGGAATCGAGTCGGCTGTTTCACAGTTACCTGAGGAACAGGGTGACCGGTTTCGTTGTGAGGCCAGTCTTTTACTCAGAAAAATTTCTCCCACAAAACCAAATTTGACAATAGAGGAGAGAAAAGGCCAGGTCGATCCTTGGGAAAGACGACACGGTCAAAATCTTACCTGCCGACAAAGGCAACGCTACTGTGGTACTTGACTCAGTAGCGTATAAAGAAAAAGATTGCGGAAACTTTAAATACTGGCAAATATACAGTTTTAAAATAAAGACCCGACTGATTCATTTGAACGCAAAGTAGCAAACACCTTAAGAAAACATAAAGAATTTTTTTCAGATAAATTTAGATCTAAATTAACTCCTCACCACTCAAAAATCCCCCATATGTATGGCCTTCCCAAAATCCACAAACCTACCATCCCTCTTCAGCCCATCATTAGTTCTCGTGATTCACCTTGCAGGGAATTGTCTAAAGTCCTCTTGGACATCTTAACGCCATTGGTAGGAAAAACTGACTCTTTCATCAAAAATTCCAGGGATTTCGTAGAGAAGTCAAAATCCCTAAAGTTGACTGAAACTGACAAACTGGTAAGTTTTGATGTCGAAAAGTCTATTTACAAATGTACCAGTTCCAGAAACTCTCGGAATTATTAAATCACGTCTCAAAGAAGACCAAACATTAAAGGATAGAACTAAACTTCCCGTGCCAGTAATTATGGAACTGTTAGAACTATGCACTCAATGCAATTATTTTGAGTTAGAGGGTAAAATTTACCGTCAAGATGAGGGGATGGCAATGGGTTCTCCTCTGTCTCCTATTTTCGCCAATATCTTTATGGAGGAATTCGAGCGAAAAGCTTTGGCTTCAGCTCAGTTCAAACCGAAGATTTGGTGGAGGTATGTGGATGATACCTTTGTTATTTTTTCCTCATGGAGACATTGAATTAAATAATTTTTTGAATCACATTAATAGTATTTCTCCTTCAATCCGCCTCACAATGTGAAGTCGAAGTCCAAAAACAAGCTTTCCCTTTTTTTGGATTGTGTGTGTATTAAGAGATAGGGATGTCCTTAACGACAACTGTTTTTTCCGAAAGGATAACACACACAGGAAAATATTATGTAAAATTATCAATCCAACCATCAAAAAATCTGTCAAAGAAGGGAGTAGCCTACTCGTTGTTTAGAATAGAGCAAGAGAGCTTGTGCTCATGATAAAGATGGACTAAAAGAAGTGAATTTAAGAAGAAAATTGAATCGGAATCTCCAGAAGCAATGGATTTGACCCTCAATTATGTAATTAATAAGTGCAAACGAACCAGGAAGAATCATTTCCTGAGGTCTTCAGTAAAAAACAGATTTGAGTGATAAATTTGCGTTTATGTCACATCACGACCTTATGTTGCCGGGATTATCGAGGATCAGAAAATTAGAAGAGTAGGTAAGAAAGTACAACATTAGAACCGCGTTTTTAAAACACACAAACACTCTTAGAAACAAAGTTCTCGTAAAAATAAAACATAAACCAAAAAATGGCACACAGGATTCCAAAAATTGTGTTTTACAGTATAAAATGTAGCTGACAAGTAGGGAATACATAGGCGAGACTCAAAAAGACCACTACTAACGTTAAGGATAAAAGAACACAAAGAAAACAAGAGAAAATGGGTTTCACAGAAAAGTCCAGAAAATTGCACACCATTGTTGGGTCCGAAGACCATCATATGCGAATTGGGATGAAGTCCCACATAATACATCGGGAACCACATTTTCCTTCAAAAGGAAATTAATTGAGGCAACAAACATTTTTAAAATTGTGGCAGACCCAACCCAATCAGGTCAAACCATCAGTCGAGATTAAGGCACGCTTTGGTTGCCAATTCTAAAAAATGAACTAAAGAGAAAACCAAATAGGTATCAAACGGATCGGATATTTGTAATAAACCAATGCGGAGGTACACAATATGGTTTTAAGGAAAGCTGTGGGGGGGGGGGGGGGTGGGGAAGGTAAAATTTTTGAGATGCCCCAAACATTTCCTAATGTTGAAAGAGTATAATGTTAATTAAATCAAACTTTATTTATCAAACTTAAATTATATGTAATTGTTAATAATCTATATCTTTTTAATGTCACGAACAGATTTGACGTGATGTTGTGAAATAAGAGACATAAATGGTGTAATTTTGTATAGAAAACACAATATTTGACTTTATCACCTGTAAATACTTATTTTTTAATGATAATGTCAAAACAAACTCGAATGAATGTAAAATAGTTTTGATAATGTTTGATAATAAAAAAACAATCCAACTTTGTTTAAGCGTCATGACAAAATCTAAAATTGTGTTTGTTTGTATAATTGTACAGTAAAAAACTCATACATGTCAAATTGTTTTATTACATCATATGAACAAAATGTGATAACTTATTGTCAGCCACATTTTGGCTATTCCAGATCAATGATATAAATAATTTAAATAAGTAAGAGTATTGAACCGTGGGTTACATCAGGGTTCAGATGTAGTGCTATTGAAGGAAAAAGTTTCCGGAACACTTTTTATTGTAACAACCTTATTGTCAACGTTAATTATTTTGAACTATTGTAGCATGTCCTTGTGATAGCATTCTTATATTTACCTATTTAAATAACGGCCGTAATAAATGTCACCAATATTATTGATTAATAATTTCTTATGATTTGTATTGTTTTAGTAAACGGTTTCAGAAATTAAAGCTATATATAGTGGATAATTTTTAAATCAGCAAACTGTTACATTTTGACATTTTGGTTTTAATTTACCAATGCCAAATCACTGGGAAAATGTAACATTTCTGCCTTCGTGTGAGCGTGATATATTGAGATCGAATGTTCGCCTAATTGAGACTTGGGGAAACCATTTTGCATAGATCTTCATCTCGTCATTAGCCATCATCGAGGGATTCGGTGATGGCGGATGTCACTCCATAGCGATTTTCCTGAATCGCTAGCAAATTAATTTACGTTGTTTTGTATAAAGATTAAGAGACCATTATCTAGATAATGATTAAAAATCGTTATGAATATTAACGGAACTTTGTTAAACAATTGTAAGTATATGTGCAATGTTGAGTTCAGCTCCGCGAATTTAACCTTCGTCTAACTCGTAAACGTCTTCTGGAATCTGACGCTGTTACCAGACTTGAATCCTGAACTTCTGGAGTCATGTTCAGTTCTGAATAGATACAAAATAGTCGGCGGACGACATATAATTAGCTCAATACGTGGAAACTCATTAATACCTGTTTTCAATATCAAAGAGACACATAAACAACCCCAAGATATAGTGAAATGACATGAATGAGACGGAAATAAATATTTATTTCCCAATAATACACAATTAATAACATCGTACAATGTAATCTATATTTACTAATATTAGAATTCCCTACTATTCCATTATTAACATAATAGAAAAAATCATCTAAATATGGTTTAAAAAAAACGGGACTGCAAAATATTCAATAAATTTACTATTTCCCTATCAGGGAAAAAAAAAATAGGGGTCTTACATGGGGCAAGTAGCCTGTGCGTAGACCCGCAGGCCAAATTCTATTTGGCAACGATTATATGGTAACGGACCTTTTTAGAAAAAAATACATTAGGTTTATATTTGATACCGAATCATTTTGTAATTAAGGAAAAAATGTAATAACTATAGAGAATATGTAAAACAATAAAAGAAATACCAGATACAATTAATGTTTATAGTTATTAGGAAGCAATCAGTTAACGGATTTGACAACAAAACCCACCTCTTTAAAGGCTAAAAATTAAAAAATAATAAATAAAAATTATATCTAAAGACCATAACAAAGTCTAAATAGTCTGTCGGATACAACTAACTCTTTCCTTCCAGGGGCAAGCCGGGACGCAAACAATCACATGACGCAAAATGACTGAGGGGTCAGGTGAGGGGGGATCAAGGTCAGGATTCCGCCTGTTTGGTACTACGCAGGTCACAATTGGAGTGTGGCAAATCGATCTGTTCCTCGGTCACCTGTAGTAACTATAAAATACTTGATAAGACAGTTCCGACACTTTTCCTTGTTAAAAGTCGATAATGCAAGTTGTTTGAAAAAAGTCTTCTTAGACGTGCCTTCATATTTTTTAAGCACAACAAATTTCGGCTTGAGCGAGTATGTTTGAGAGAAATTGATAAATAAAACAATTAGTAGTTGAAAAAGATTTAATAAGATTGGAGGGTAGTAAGTTCCTAATGTTTCTAGAGTAATCTAGTGGCTGTAATTTATGAGTAATTAGGAATAAAATAATTTCGGATGAAAATTACTTAAACGTGTGTATTAATTACAAGTTTTAATGACTAAATTTGTCCTGAACCGATCTACAAAAAAAAAAAAACAATAAATAAAAAAACACTCTAGTCTCTTTGGAATATGATGTTTATTGAGGTAAACTTGGTCGAGGCAACGCTTACTCTTCCTAAAAGCAGCTTTTAATATTGATTTTTGAATTATACTAAGGTTATGAATTAAAGTTTTAATGTAATGTAGTAGAAGATATATTCTCACTTGTCTCTTCAGGTAAACAAGTGTGTTGTATTTTGATTACATTTAAACACATAAAACCAATATTTAACAGTTTTATTTTTGTGAGGCCTTTCGATAGCAAGGCTATCTTCGTCAGACACATCACAAAAGTGTATGTATACATGAATGAGGTATGATAGTATTTGTCGATACATAGAATTTATTCATTTATTATTATTTTTTAAATTTATTTTCTTGCTACGATTTTATTTTTTCTCTCAAGAAGTTGTATATGTAAAATCTATTTTATTTTATGTTATTTAAAAGCTTTTACCTATCCTTAGGACATATCGGACTTTATAACATCAGAAGATGTTTAGCCGCATGTAAGAATTCCAATTAAGGTAGATATTATTATGAAGCCAATTTAGTTAGAACCTCTTCAGTTTTTTAATATCTGATCTAAATAATGCTTCAACAAGTTATTTGCTATTAATGAAAACATTTTCTTTAACTAGTGAATTATTAATATACAACTGTGTCTCTCCCAGGCGACCCTATTGCTCTACGAGTTTCAATACTCCTACTATCGAGAAACACTAATAGCACAATCTTCACGTAAAGCTGAGAATGTAAAACTAAACTTATTATTAAATATTACATAGATTCCTATGTATTTTTTAGCTCTTTTTATAAAACCCATGTTTTTTAAATAATTTATAAAAAAAACAGCAACATAATATTGCGAGAAATTACGGTGAATTTTAGTTTTAAAATTGCTTTTGTTATTCGATAACCTTTTTGATTGAATTAGTATAATTTAAGTATATAAACATCCAAAGTTTTTTAGCCAAACTTAGATGTTTTAATATTCTAAACCTAGAAGGAAAAAAGATTATAAAATAAATAATATACCTTTAAACTCCACCGTTTTCATTTTAACTAATTAATTAAGAGAGAAAATTGTTCGTAATCCTAATATCCATTCAAATAATGCAACACGAATAATAAATATGAAGCAAATAATGGTATCTCAATTATAATACTTACAAGGTATTGGTAGACTACACCCAGGTTAACAATATTGCATTCAACACTTTTAGTCTACAGCTTTTTTTCCTTCTCAAAGGCGTCCTCTGACAGATAAAACACATATATATCGTACAGAATCTTTTTGTAATATCTCTCTGTTAGACAAAAGAGAAATTAAGTCTCCATATCGAATGGTATTCAGACAAATTATATGGAACATGTGGGTATAATAGAATTTATTCTTCTCTAAGTAGAAACTTTAACGAAAAAATATAAAACTTTATTACTTGCGACATCTTTCCACGTGTTCTAACGTATGAATATTCTTATATTTCTCATATTCAAGAATATGAATATTCTTGTTCAATTCGTTAGGTTTCCTAGCAGTGTTCAATTAATAAAAAGTTCCCTTGACCGAGATAGAGCACTACAACGCAAGAATGAATGAGATGAATGAAAATGAATTGATTTTATTTCCCAATATATGTACAATATTACAATACAATCTGTAAAATTAAATTCTAAATTTTTACAATACCGAACGAAGTAAAATGTGAACAAAGAATAAGAAATAATTATCATAGAATAAAAAACATAAATAAACATCATAAAAATAACATCAACCCTGAAATGAAATGAATGAATGAATGAATGAAATAAGAGAACCCTGAAATGAAATCTTCTTATCGACTTCAACATCAAATTCCAGCACAACCATTTTTTTCTTTTCAGGACGAATAAGCTACATGTGGTAATATGTTTCACATTAAAATCTCGGTATGATTGGACTGAGTCCCTGTATAAAATTTTGTTATTCTGCTATTTTAAGTACCGCCTTACATGGTTATGCATAAGACTATATTAAGGTATCAACTAATGCTAAAGTAATATAAACGTTCCTTTATGATGTATGTATTGACATATATAATTTAAATATTCTTGCAAAATTTTAAGTCTATAAGTCAGTAATGTTTCGTGACTAAAATCGGGACACAGGACGGATGAAAAGGACATGCATTACAATTTTCTAGCCCATGCAGTGACAGGGACAGTAAGTCCATCTGCGTTGGTAGAGATTTTTGCAAAAAGATAAAACTAGGAAATGGCAATGCTTAGATTAAAAACTTGTTAAGAAAAAATTAAGATTGAATAAAAAATTGCTTTATTCGAATAAAAATTTTTGATTTCGACAGAGAAATATTAATGAATAGTTATTAAAGTTTCAAATCAAGATCATTGAAAAAAAAATGATGTAGCTTTAGGCCTACAAAGGTTAAACATTGCCCGAGCACCTTTACATCGGTCTCAATGCGTCTCCATATGCAACGCTACTTGTTGAACAAGCTCTATGCAGACTTATGCAGATCTTACCGCATCATCTGCATAACAGGACAGTTTATATATGCAGAGGTTGTGTAGCCCTTTGATGCCTGTCTCTTCAGTTGGAATGCCTACGACACGCGTTTCTATGTTGTATCTATGAGCAAAGGTAACAGCCCGTCAACTATAGGAGCACGGTTAAACGTTACAATATTAGCATATTCGTATAATAAATTATTATTAGTAATACTTTTATATAGTGCTGACAAATTGTTAGGCATTTACAGAAACAGTGTTACATTTTAAATGCCCCTAAACTCATTTTAATAATTTGTATTTTTAAAGCGCATCGCAATTTAGACATACTGATTTACAGAATGGAGGGCCAAATAAAGAATATAGATGTGATGTAATTTCGTATTATAATAAGTTTTGTATTGAATATATTATCTTTATCAATAATATGAATAGAAAAATTGTGTTTCTTACGCCTAATACTGAAAATAGCCAGACCAATTTTATTCATCTTATGCGTTTGTAAAATATTCATTGAAATGCGAAGGAGGTTCATATGAAGATAAATACGTATACCATATGTTGGCCACAGACATTTTTTTATTCGGAGAAATTGTCTTATTTATGGTTTATAATCCATATTAGAAACTTAAATCCGTTTCAAATAAATGATTTAAAAACTCTCGATGTTTCAAATTTAAATTTTACAGCAGTGCTCGATCAGTGCAAATTGTATATGGGAAAAGACGTATATAATACCTTCAAAAAAGCAAGGTATTAAATTTTTGTACGCGCCAGTCACAAACTTGATAACATCTATTGCAATTGAAATAATAATTAATTCGCCGTTATAATATCAACCTTAATGAACAAAGCAGTAATTTGTTTTATAGAATGTTCTTGAAACTGGCGGACTTCCTTGATATTATGATATACAATTTTTAAATTAGCCTAAGGAAAAAATTAACCCCAACATGCTTCAACGATCCTTTCTCCTTCGACTACAACAGCAACAAAGTTTCTATATACGCTTAAATGCGAGTATTTTGAAATGCTGCATGAACTTATTACGGATTGCTCCCTTATACTAGAGTTTGGTAGGATTTTCCATTTTGAAATATCTCAGATCGGAAGTATTTGACAAGGGCTAACTAAAGTAAACTATTTTTGACCGCATACCCAAAGCTCGAGTATAAAATTATATTCGTGGATCTTATTTCTAACTAACAAAAAAAACGTTTAATTGCAAAATTGAGGACTTTAATAAAGTAAGACTAAACTATAAAGTGTTTAAACACTTCACAATAAGAACTTTTAATAAAATAAATTAAAATTCACTTATAATAAAGTTGTTCAAACTAATAATAAAAATACTTTTCACGTAGTTTTTTATATTAAGCTTTTACTTAAAATTCTGTTCTCCCTAACTTACTGGTTCTCTACTTCAATATATTTTGTTTAGTAATACATTCATAAATTAGCACTTTACTGAGTGAGTATATTCATAATATATATTTCTAAAAAGTTCCTTGAGAGAACCTGTGGACAAAAATAAATTACAAAGGACTCCTACAATCTTACACCATTTTGTGTAGATTTTAAAATGGGAAAAAACTATAACTTTCTTTAGCTAATTCGCATTTTTATTTAAATTAAATTAATGGGACACCTAAAATAATGAAAAGGTGAGAATCAATAAACAAATGCGCTCGTGTCCTATCACTTGGTACGTCCAAATCAGACTGGCCCTATAAGCGTAGTATATTTTATGCACCATAGTTTACTTTAAAAATTTTACAAACGGTACAATACTCCATGACCACAAAACTGAAAATTTACCCTGGAAATACATATCTGAAACTCATACACACACAGATCATACTATAATGTTTATTAATCTAAAAGTATCATCTGCAAACCGTGTTGTCCAATGTTCATGGGGTATTCCTGTGGTCCTTGGCGGTGGTGTGACAGTGGATGTCCCCCTTCTTGATTTGGATGCCCCCTTTTAGAGCCGCCCCTGGCGACGGCACCACTTATCGACACTGCTCGCAGATAAGCCGCACTCAATGCCGGTTGACCTTTGCGCTTCCACGCACCGCCACCACCGTAGTCTCCCCTAGACTTTCATTACTGACTTATGTGCATCCACATAAATGGATTTAAACATAATGCGCTACAGATCTTTTACATGTGAATTCCATTCGTGTTCATTTGTAAAATTATGACAATTACTGTGTTATATATTGGGTGTGTTAGTACGAGTAAAGCTGCCAAGTCCACCAAACATCGTTATTCATTCACACCGAGTTACAAACTATTTTAATTTTTTCGTTCATATTAATACTAATTATAGTAGTATTTAGGAATAATTCTACTTTCCCACTTAGTTTAAAATGAAAGCTGACCAACACGTGTCCAGTGCTCTTAACGAAGTCAATACCTAAAATTGCTTTCCAAACTAGGTTTTTAGCAATAATAAATTTTAATTTCCAATGAAACGTCATTGGTTTTAATGGTTGCATCACATTCACCAACTAATTCAAGGTTCGAATTATCAGCACTTAAAATTTAGTATGGGTAAATATCTTATCTGTAACTAAATGATTTACTGTAATTTCGCCATAAAGGGTTGTACTTATTAATGTTAAACTACTGCCAGGGTCTATCAGTCCCTTTTATTATATCTTTCCCCAAATACAACTATTATTATAGGCAACGTGCTATAATTGTTTACCACTTTAGAGGCAACATAATCTTTTATCAGTTTGGTATCACCCTTACAGTAACGTCTGCGTTCAATATTATTTAATTTATTTATTTTAGACTGGGGCAAATTTGTGTAACTCTCATTCTGCCGCTGATAAAATTTTCCTCAACTTACAAGTGTTTTGACCTGTTGTGATAAAACATATTTATTGTTATAAAACATACTTAGCCAAGTGGCCTACCATACCACACCACGTAGCATTTTCTTCCCTCTCTGGTTAACTGAATATAGTTACTTACTAAGCTGTGTACTAGACTGGTTACTTACAACTTTGTTTGCCAGAGACGCTTCCGTCTCGTTATAAAATACATTCTGTTGTATATTAAATCCAGGTCATCGAAGGTTTTTTTTACATTTCTGAAAACACCAGCCTAGCCCAAACAACTGGTTAAATTCCGACTTTTATTATTTCTACCAGATCTGTTTCAGTATAACAAAGCAATAATAAAATTTAGCATTTTCCTTTAGGTTTAATATTTACTGGCAAAGCCTTTTAGTCGGTTTCTGAGGCCTATTTACTAGATTCATTTTTATTCTTTACTAGTGCCCCATTGCAATAAACAATTCAATTAATATCCAGTGCAATGAACATAGATTTGCATCTCCTACCTTGAAGTCCACTAGCTTTTGGTACAAAGTAACAATAGCATAACCTATGCTCATATTTACAACTTGAGAGTCGGATAACTGAGTTATATATATTTGACTCAGTTAAGTGCCTATTTATCAATATATAACTCCAACAAATAAATTTAAGTAGATAACCAGTAAGTTGAGGAGAACATAAGTTTCAGTAGACGCTTAGTCATTCAAATTGAGTGAATGTTTTTTTAATTAGAATAATTTGTTTATAATACATTTATTACAAGAGACTATTAATTTCAATTTTATGTATTTCATGAGCATATGTTATTGAGAACTGTTAAAATTTTTAGTTTCATTTTATTTTAATAAATCCTTAATTTTCAAATCAAGTGTTTTGTTTTATTTAATTAGTAATTAATAATATCCATGAATACAGTTTTATACAGGGGCTTAGACTTGGCCATAGACATTTGGTATTATATATTTAGAAAGTTCCTTGAGAGCACTTATGAACAAAACAACAAATGTCAAAAGCCTCCGACAAGATTTCGCTACTTTGAGCAGTTTCATAAATGGCCAAACTTTAAGTTTGGTTTAACTTATTCACATTTAATCATTGGGGCACCTAAAATAATCAAAAGGTGAAAACCATTATAAAATTAGCAATTACAATCAGTAGTTCACTTACTTGGTACTGTCCAGTAGCGGTCAAGGTCGCCTCGCCTCAGCTCAGTTGCTGCGCTCGTACGTCCTATCACTCAGTACGTTCAAGTCAGACTGGCCCTAGCAGCGTAGTATCGCCGAGCAAGTTCCAACTCGAGTTACAGATAAGACAGCAGCATCTCAGCTCGCTCACCCCCGCACCCCCCGGACAACCTCTTGCCACTGTCCCGTTACCATCGAAAGCCCAGATGCGAACATTCACTCAATTTGTTTATTGCCTCTGGGAGCCTATTTTCCAAGGGTAATTGCAGTAAAATAAAACAAAAATATGCCACATGGTTTACTTTACCATTTACAAACGGTACAACTTATGTGTTTTTACCGGGACCAGTTGTATTTGTATTTTCTTAATCGGAGTAAAAAGACAAACTTAGTTATGGCGTTTGAAAATACAAGTATAAACTAATTCAAACCAGAAATACTCCTAGGCTTGCAAACCAAAATATAACATTTAGGTTAAACTCCGATCATCTTAATAGGACCATAAAGGTATTCAGTGTTAAAGATTGTGTTTTTATCCGTTTGTAACATTTATCTACGTAATACAAAACAATCAAATTCAATTAAAACTTATATCACTATTTAATCTAAATTTAATTCTTACCGTATATGCTATATATCTTTTATGAGCGTAACTATTTTTATGTTTTGTAAGATATTGTTTTATCAGGTGTTTTAAACCCATGTTGTATGTCAAACAATACAATAACATGCACACTAGTTGAGTGTTAAATAATTAATTTCATATTTAAAATAAGACGTTACATGATATCACGTCATGACGTCACATCAAGTATACACATTCCCTAAAATTATAAAAAAAATAAAAAAAAAACTTATGGAAAAAACGTTCTTCTCTACGTATTGGATTATTCGTTCAATGCTATTTTCAGAACTTTAGGTTTTTATTGAAATATCTAATTCTATTTTACGTTTTGCGTTTTTTAATAACTAATGCAGTTGTATTTAGTTTCTTACGACAAAAGTTATGTAAATTATCATCCGGGTGTGGTTACAGAATTTTAAAATTATTGATATGCAAATGTTATTACTTCAAATCCATGTTAGGTGATTTTTAAGAACAAGAAACGCACTGCTTTTTCTAATTTTGAATAAGAATGTCTTGATCGGTGTAATAATTTGTCGTCTTCGAATGATAGCAACGGTTGTATCCAATTGTCGTCTCACACCAGGTTAGAAAAGCTGTTTAAAACTTCTGTTATCAAAGACAGATCTCAAACTAACAAAGGTAGTGTTAAAATAAGACAGGTAAGATATCTTTACAACTCTTATATTTTTAAGCTGTTGTGTTTAATTAAGATCGAACTAAATCATCTTATGCCGTAACCTATTTAACAATGTAACTAAAATTTCTAGAATTAAAATTCATTATGACATTTAATGAGAGGCTATACGATTGTGAAATATCATTGGGTCTAAGAGCATTGAATTCTTAACAGGCTTTTTGAAATAGAAATGTAATACCATTAGCTGAATAGAGATTTGAGTTTGGTCTTTCCGAAATGTTGTACAACGTTTATTATTTTCAATGATTACGTCTTCTCTAGTTATATTGATTTAATTATTTCAAACGGTCTCTTGAAATTTTTGTAATCTATTACAATTGCTTTTTAATAGTACGCTTTTTCAAATTTTACAAAGATGAAAGGATGTTTTGGCCTATCAAGCCTCCATCCAGGCTGAGAAACAAAACCTGCCTCGTACTTTGTAATAAAAATGTCTGTACATTTTATATCAGTTCTCCTAAAGGCCATTCTCCTCAGTAAGATACTGTTTTTTGACAAACTTACTGGTCTCTCATTCCCATCACAGGCAGTCTATGTGGGGATGATGTGGCACCGCATATAAATAGTTACTCTCTGGAACATTCCTACGTCATTCTATTATATTATTGAATAATGTTGTCTAGACTATATCATGGGTCAAGCATTACACCTGGAGCTTTTTCGTCTCCTTGTTAAATACGAAGACATTTGCCAAGCGATTTACCACTTCTTCATACTCCAAACTGCATGAATTTTAAATTTCTCGATTACATGGCTCACACATAAATACCAAAGTGCAGTACTAGTCATTGTTTTAGAATTTTTTTTTATATTCCACTATTTATTGTGTATTTCGTCTTCCTAAAAAAACGGCTAGCTAAATCAATTTTTATGTATTCACTATACATTTATGAAACATAACTTATGTAATCGCAATGTATATACAAGGCTCACTGTCCATTACCACTCTATCATTAATATGGTGTCCTAGTCTACTATTAACACCACTATAAATAATAGTTACATTGTAGTTATGTGTAACTCCCAACTGGTATTGTATACACTGTGTCATAATACAGCACAGCGTTCCAGATTCGACAATTTCCGTCGCATATTTGTATTTCCATACGGAATATTACTTTGAATTCCATACAGGAGTTGTGGTAATATTTTTAAGTTAAAAAGCTTTTAAAATGAGTTTTTATTATTGTGTATTTACGAAAATAGCTATTGAACTCTAAAATCAATAATATGTTTTATATATATATTATATATATATATATATCATATCTTATTTAAAGTATTTGCTGATAAACCCACGAATTAATCATACTTTTATACATTTCATTATGAGTACATCATATACAATTATGATATTATAATATTTAGCAAACATGTGTTTGGTCTTGAACTCATTTTGCAGATTGTACATTTGAATAAATCTTCAAATAATTTCTTTTAATAAATACGTCGAAAATAAATTGTTTATTAATGAAGTGATAAAACAAACGTATGTCTAATATGGGCTTTCGTAAACCTTCGTGTGAAAATATGATACTTTTATTAGGCTTACCAGGTTTTTGACACATACACAAGATTGTTATAAATTGATAAAACCAGTTTCGCTTTAAATCGCATTTGCACAGGTTTTTGTTGTAGTTAGATGTACTCATAAAGTGACAATGGAACGAAATATATTAGAAAGAAACAGTGTATTGTAGGACTCGTATTATGAAACATTTTGTCTAGAAGGGAAAAATTATCTATGCTATAGGTTCAATAAACAATTAATTTTATATTTTATTGTTCTTGAAATGTATTTTTCCATGAAAACTTATAAAACATCCTTTATTTAATATAGCACTAAAAGTAGTATATGGTTTATAATGTATTTATTGTTCATGATACGCGTGTTTACAGTTCCTGTTCAAAGCATTCACACTTTCTTCATAAAAGCTAAGTTGTAGTTTAAAAAACAAAATTATATTTTTATATGAATATGAATACAAACATGACAGAACTCTTGTCCAAAGGAAGTACTGACCACGCAGCAGCTTTGTTGTCTCATGCATATTTTACTCTTTGTTGTAAAATATTTAGTGAAAGTTGCAATTAAAGGAAAACCACAAATTTTTTCTGGTCTTCTGCTTCATTTCAGAGAAGAAAAATAATAGAATTTAGAAACAAATTAATAGAAAGTTTATGTAGAAACTTTGAGTTTGGACGAGTTTCTTATTACATTACTATTTTTATAGATTTTTTAATTATCAACTAATTCCAGCAAGGCAATTGTAAATTTTTTATCTATAGCATTACCACCTTTTTTTTCATTTTTTGTTTATAAATAATCAACCCTTCAGGAATGCGCAGAACAACAGTAATGGGGTTTGTAAAATACACGGAAATAATAACGCTGCGTATAGGTAGGTGAGAATTAGTGTATCATCCCTTGTTCTCTACAATCCTCCCACCCTCTAAGGGGTATTGTATAAAGTTTTTGTAAGGGTAGAAATAATATATAAAAAGCCTTTTTTGTACCTAGTACTACAAACTACTGTATTTGGTGACTTACAAACTGAACCTAAAATTGTATTGGAATGCTGTAGATTTTATAAATCTAGAAAGACATAGTGAAAGATCATCACTATTTAACAAATCTAATAACAATATTTTCAAAAGTAATTATGAACAATTACTATGCACATGATTAACATAACTGTATTAAATGATCGGTGCATTAGTTCTTTATTAAAAGTCTGAAATTTACAGATTTATAAAATCTGGCTTTAGTGATGAAATGCTTACCACTTTTCCCGCTTAAATAATTGGTTTGAAATTTTGTAATTAAGTATTCTTGAAACAGCTTGGGACACATTAGTGGAGGTTGTGTTATGTTTTGAGACGCCGTATTGCTTACAAAGAAGCATATTGATAGAGAGCAATCTTATTCAACTAACTCTTATCCTAAAAACTCGTCATTCACTTCTATTAAGATTAAATAAGCCTAGTAGGATGTTATTAATGTATTACCAGTATTTTTCAATAGTATTATTGTTATTGCGGTAAAATGAACGCCTTCATAATCTTACTACTACCGCCTCAATACACGGCTGTTGGACGGGACCGCCTAGGGGTCAAGACGTGCGACGCCCACAGTAATTTAAAAACGTTGTATTATAATTTTCTTCAATTTGTGTTCATTCCATACTAATATATAAGCTTTAAAAGGTTTATAGATAGTGAAAAATTTCAACCAACGACTTCACGAAATATGTGTAGGATATAAGTAGGCCTATATCTAATGTCAGCAATTGTTAAACTTGGAGTAAATTTAATTCTTTACATTTTTACTATCTTTACATAAAGCAAATATCATGATCTCATTGAGATAAATTTGGTTGTAAGAGGAATTTTAGATCTGAAGTATTATTTTTCAGAATCAGTTTTAAACCATGAAGTCTTACCAATATATAACCTTTACATAGTCTGCTTTTATTTTCTCTGAAGTATCCTTAAAACGCGAGGAAATAAAAGACAGGTGTAATTTTGACAGCCAGCATAAGTGCGTGAAAAGCAAAGATCTAAGTCACTTCTGAGCTCATTTCAATGGCCAACAACATGAATAAGATGGGTACAGGGACAGTTCCCTGAAGTACTTCTATGACACCATAGAACAAATTGGAACATTTTCCATGCACCTGTAAGCTATTATTTGATAACTTTCTCTAAGAAGAATTTGCCATAGCAAGGAATATATATTTTTCTGCTTACCTAAAAACTTAAACACATATGAGAGAGTGTTAATATCTTCTTAAATAGTCCTACTTTCTTAATTCCAGAGGTCCCTTTAAGATACATCTGTTGTCAACTTGTATTCTTTTAGTCGTCAGAAATACAAATTTTTTGAATTATATGAGTATAGAAAACACCATTCATTTTATATATTCATAAGCGTTATAAATGTATCAATAGAAGAATTTTCCAAAATAGCTCTCTTCCCAAAGCTGACTCATACGATTCATCTCAAAACATAGATTCTTTACTCCTACCTCCTATGTATGATCTACAGTTGTGTGTCGTAAGCTGCGTACGACGGATAAAATTACCAATTTCAACCATAGATATGTGTACAAGTCATGATGAATCCCGACTTTCATACATCAGATTCATCGTTAATTGTATGTGTGCGATAATAATCGTTATCTTCCCACGATCCACGTGTACCATAGTTCTAAATTCTTTATGCTGAATCGCGGTAGGAAGTAGGCTCCTGTTAACTAGACGCTGTGCGTGGACATTGTTTGTTCGGTTGGACCGGCAATCAGCTGATCGGTCTACGTTCCGACCCGGCAAGCCTGGAGAGGGAGAGAAGTGTTCAGTCTAGTCTTGGCGATTGAGGAGTACGTGTAGCGGTCGAGTTAGTAGCTGAAGTTCTTTCTCTAACCCAATAGTTGGGATTTAGAGTAATTTATTTTTCGTGGGTAAAGTCAATTTGAAGTATTTAAAATTTTTAGTGCGTTTTAAGATCCGATCTGCCTCCGTAATCTTCGAAGTAGTAAGTCCCGTACCAGCGTTTAGTTAATATCTTTTATTTTATAATACTGTATTAAAAATTTCTAAAGTTTCCCATCTTTCAGAGTCTGAAAATTTAATTCAAATTTTTGAAGTTTTGTGAATTAAATTTTGGTGATAAAGTAAATATCAAGTTTTGTGTTATATTAATTTTGAGTATTTTTGAGAAGAGAACTTTTATTTTGTTTTGTTAATTTAAACCATTTTTGGAGAAGTATACATTTTTAGTTTAATTTTAATTTCAGTACCTTTTGATCAGACTCTTAATTAGATTTGATTGATTGAGTGATTTTTTGAATAAAATTGAATCAAAAGTTTGTAAACTTTGTAAACCTTTGGGTGAACTTGAATTTCGGAATAAAGCAAGTATTTCCGAAAAGTTGTTTAATTTATAAAGTATTTGCTCCATATAAATTTAAAATATGTGCTATAAAAACGGTACACACGAATAGACTGGTGAGTGATACCCCACCTAATAGTAGGTGTCATTAGGGATCCTTGAGCCAACTTGTTTTAGTATCCAAGCAAGGAAGCATGAATCACCACGTGCTGAAGGGGGATCATAAAAGGGATCATAGGATATCCTTTTAGTCTTTATGTTTTATCGCAGATTTTTCTGAGAGCCATCAACTAATATGAGCGCTACTGTCTTTAAATTATGGTGCTTCTCTGGTAAATAAGCTCTGACAGAGGCTTGCTGAAGAAAATTCAGAGTCAATCAACAATAAAATCTGTGAACTTACCAAATATCATGCCATTTGCTGAACGCCCACTCCCATGATGCTTAAGCAGCCCAGATGGGGTGATCGCTCGCTATAGATAAATAGTTACCCTCGGGTACATCTGCGAACCATACGACACATCGCATGTCTCACGCAACCTGGATTATTCTATTATTGAATAGATTTTCTAGACTCTGTGATGAGTTGGGCGTTACACCTTGAATTCACTATTCCATGTTATACAGTACTGCATTTTCTTTATATAATTGATTTTTGCTACCGATAATTCGTATTTCATATTATTTACACCTAGCATAGTTACACAGTATTAGCTACGAAACAGTATTGTATGTACCATGTCGTAGTATTGCAAAGCGTGCCAGTCTCAATGATTTATTGTTCATTACTTACCCTTATTATGAAATATTTATATGCAAATTGACTATGATATTGAATTATATATCTCAATGAAACATTGTCTTATGTTTGTTTAAATGATTCTAGTGTCCTATTATAAGTGAAATAGTATATCTTAAGTGATGGGTTTAGTAATGCTATTTCTTTATATAAAGTAAAACTTTTTAATAGCACTTTCTTGTCCAGAATGAACGTAAATGACTGGATGCGTGCACTGATATCCATAATATTTTATAAGATTTTACAAAAAAAAGGTGTGTGTTGTCGTAGAATTTATTAATTGTATTCTAATATAATTACACTACACGAAGTTGATCGTATCATACTTAAGGTCATTTTTTCGATACAAAATTGAATTATTGTGCTATAATTTTACTAACTGTTGAAAGTATCAATTAATGAGCCATTAAATAAAATATATCGAATATTAAGCTTTATATTTATAATACTTCAAGAGAGAAATTTTTAATGCTCACGTTGTCAACAATTGCTTTTTGTATTTGCAATCTTAAAGTTATCTAAATACCACAGACACGTGTTTCGCTTTATTTTAGGAAACAAAAAGGACAACCAAACCAACGCAAAAATAATTAGTAGCCTATAGATCATACGTTGAAAAACATAATTCCATAAATTATTATTCGTGAATCGTAAATTATACAATTGTTCCTCAAAATTAAAAGCTGTATCTTGATAAAAGTTGAGATACAGGTTAAATACATAAAGATATGGATGAAGAAATGTGCGTACAAGAACACGGAACACTTAACTCAAGGAAAGACTGATCACGAAGCAGCTTTGCTGTCATGGAAATTATATTCTCTGTTGTAATGTTTTTTGTACATATAGTAAATAGCGACGGGATCCACAACCTGACCGTCTGAATTCATAATGTAATAGTTTGGAAATAAATACAAACTATCGTAATTAATATGCAAGGAAATTATTTCTTTTATGTCTGTTAATTAATTGAAATTCGGAATATATATATATATATATAAGTAGTAATATGGGGTTCCTGGCGCACTTTCGGAGCCGACCGAAAAGCAATGTAAAATACTGTTCAATGTACCATAAAGGAAGCTGAGAAATAACACAGCAAATCTCAATGAAAAATTAACCGAATCTACAGTCGTTCGTCTCCAAAAGCGATCGGTACATTACTATCTACTCTGTGGAATGAAAAAATTAACCAAATCTACAGCTGTTTGCTTCTACTTTCTTAAGCTGTGCTTTGTAAAATGTTGTCAAATCTGCTACGAATAAAGGAAAAATCTTCGAAATCTTAATAAAATTTAATCAATTTAAAACATTTTTACTAAAAACATACTTTAATAAAAAACTTTTCTACTAAATAGTCACCAAACAACATGAACTCACCAAAGTCTCTACAATTTCTAGCATTAAAACAGTGCAACAAAGATGAATTCAGTGAATTGCTGGTTTATTCTCAACAACAGTTGATACCGTCTTTAAATGAAACAGAATTAAAAGAACTTGTAGAGTCTTTTGCAGAAAGAACGAAAACTGCACACGTGTACACACAAAAAACGAAAAAAATAAGGGATTACATATTTAATATAATTACGAAAGATATTGAAAAGAAAGTAAAAAATAAACAAACAGAGAGTTTTCATCGTTTTTTATGACATTTTTCCCATATTATACGTCCTTTCAAGATAATCAAGACTTAATTGATGAATTTCTTAGGAATTTTTGTGAGTATCAAGATTTATCAACACAATTCATTAAAGAGCATTATAGAATTTTTCTTATAGAATATAGCCACATTTTGTGTGAAACAAAAGGTATTACTGTAGATAATATTCCATGTGATTCCTATGAAGAAAGACACCAACTATGGTTATCAAAACAGTACTATGACGTGGGGAGGGACTGCAAGTTTTAGAGTTAAGACTTTATTCTACAAAGTTAATTGTTATAATTTCTTTATCTTTTATAGTCTTCTTTCCAGTAACAATCAAGTGTAATTTTTCATTTTTGTTTAATTCTTTAATCTTTTTCTCATCCAAAACAGTCAAAAATCTGTTCGGCAAGTGTACTTTACAATCTTCCAACTCGGCAATTATTGTAAACCCGAATTTATCTTTCATTTTCTCCAAATTCAAGATTCTATGTTTCTTCCTTTCTTCCAATTCATTTAACTTCTTATACTCTTTAAACTTACATTCTCCAATATCATTTAACTCTTTCAAGAACTCCATTTAAATAGAAAAAATTTAAAGACGGAAAAAATGAAATTCGCTAACCTTCACTCGAGAAGTCGGGGAGAATGTGAGTAAAACCGCATTCTTTTCAAGAGGTTCTTCGTTTAATTTCTCCAAATGTACTATAAAATCATCGAGGATTTCTGGTTCAAAATCATAAACAAATTCAACATCCAGATAATGAAAAAATACAGGTAATATCTTTTCATAATAAACGTGTGTATCGATACCTACAAACCTAATGTATTCTTTGAAAAGGAAAATAATTTTGTCAATGGTTTCCAAGAGATAAGTAAAAATTTTTTATTCTGTTTTCTAAATTCTGTAACAAATTTTGTTTGCTTCTTGTCTCCATATTGCAATTTTGTAAGCAGGTTATTCAAATGTGTTAATTTATTTCGAAATTTCTTAGGTTTAGGTCTTTCTAACAAAATTAAATTACAACCTCTACAAACTAAATATCTTTTATCGATAATTTCTCCTCTATTAGAACACTTGTAACAGTTGGCATTATACTCTTCCATTTAAACAAAAAGATTTTTTTATAAATGGAGATTATGGAACTAAGTCTGCCGAGATATAAATTTTTCAGCGCAAATGTTTGTGTTTTACATTTCTACAACAGAGATAAATAGAAATAATTTCATTCTATTGTACAACTATTTAGGATATTATGTGTACGATTATAAAAGATTATTACGGGAGAAATCGGGATTTTTCAGTGGCGAAAGAGTATATTTTTGAAGTTTTAGAAGGAATGAAAGAGAATAATATGAACATCATCAATTATTGTAAAAGACAAAATGAATGATTGTGTCTTTGGTGTAGTGTTGTTAGTGTGCGTGTTTGCGCTATGGGGAATCACATCACATTCAACTTCTACGGTGTCTATTGTTTAGAGACTTGGCCCTGCACTGCTACTGTCCAACCAAGTTAATGGCTAGGAGCTGTAATTCGGGTCTTAGACTCTGGAATTTTTTTATTCCCAAGTCTCATTTTTCTTTGGTAACTACTGTGTAGAAGTTGATGGAGAGATACAATTAGGGAATTTGTGTCGGGTGTTTTGTAAGTGTAATGTTGTATTAATGAATGATGTGAATGATGAATGTAATGAACGAATTAAGGAAGAGAAGGAATGTACGAATTAAGGAAGAGAAGGAATTAAGGAATGAAGTGGAAAGGTGAGGAAGCAAATGGCGCGCCAACCACAGTTGTCATTACTCGGCTTGTTCTATAGTCATTACACTATGGCCACTCGTGTAAAGACTTGTCCCCAACCACTGAACGACAACCATGTCTTCCTCAATAAAAAGCGCGCCTGAAGCTCTGGGATTTGAACCCAGAACCTCAGGCTTTGAAGGCAAGCGTCTTATCAACTGAGCTACGGAGAGTCTCGAAAGTTATAAGCTATATCTCTGCTATATAAGTTGTTCAATTAGGAGTGCTAGTTTACAAGTTTATTAATAATTTTATATTTCAAAAACCACTCAACCGATTTTAATGAAATTTGGTACACATATAGTAAATACTTAACTCTTTCGACTTAACTTATCCATAAGGGTGAAATCATCCCCTATTTCTTAATATTCATAAAAAAATAAAAAAAATTATCAGAAAAATCTGAAACTTCAAAAACAAGCGAGTTCAACTTAAAATTTCATGAAAATAACAAAATTTTCAAAAACTACCCCAATCATCCCTTATCTTAAAACTCTTATATCTCGAGAACTATTGGAGCTTTTTTGCTGAAATTTGGTATATAGGATCAGTAAATATTAAAGTATTTTTTAAAATCATAACTTCCGGTCCAATCCTTAAGATGACCTTGGAATAGTTTTTTGTTAATATCATCCCCATTTTTTAAGATATTCTTTTGAAATTAAAAATGAATACTTATATCAATGTCTTTAACAATTCTGTAAAGTTTTAAAATTATCCGATGAATAATAGTGAAAATAACGTGATTTTTACTGAATTTCTCTAATATCGTTCTTAATCATATCATAGGCTAAAAATTTCTCAGAGACAACAACAACATAACAAATCGCGTTTGTAACAGCTTTTTGAAAATCCATATTGATAATTATATCGTTCTTTGAACCAGAAAATATTTGTCAAACTCTTTGTTGTATCAATGACATAAATAGGTCTATTCGCTAAAAATTCTTTAGGATTGTAATACATTTCCTTATTATTACAGTAAACTTTCTTAAAATCTTGATACATTCTGATACATGATTCTGAAAAGACCTCCGGAAATGTTTAAATTTTGTAATTCATCTGGATAATAAGAACCGTTCAATTTTACTCTGATATTTTTTACATCCAAACTATCAAACTTTGAAGGATTTTTTTCTTGATTATTCTGTCTATCTGTTTGAAAACCTATGATAACGAACTTGGGATTGAAGATATTTCTATAAATATTTGTGATATCGAACGAATAAGTTGTTCCGGAAATACCTTTTTGTTCAATACATTGCCAATCTAGAAAATTAAAACATAATGTTTTTGACTTTTTGTAATTTCATCAATCAACCTTATTTTACTCGTGATTTTATAATCAATCATTGGAACTCTAATAAAAAAATCTGTAATTGTTATTTTTCCATCAACAGGCATAACATTTCCAGTTGCAGTCTTCAGAATCACATCATCGTCTTCTGCTCTTATAAAACTTAGATAAAATCCTCCTTTATAGATCGGAATAGTAACATTTTCAAAAAATCCTAATCCAAAATGAGATAAATTTCCAGCTGCTTCAAAAACACCAAATTTAAAATCTGATTCAAAGCCATTAGAAGTTTGAGAAATAACATCACTTTTTGAATACGAAATAGTTCCTTTAATTGTGCTTAATTGGCCACAGTTTTCGACTTCTTCTATCAATTTATTGTGTTTTCTTACTTCAATCTTAGAAAATAAAAACGGTATAAAATTATCGATTAATCTAACATTATCAGTTCCAAGATATGCTTGACCATCTTGTTTTGTTAAAGTTCCAGAAATATAAAACTGGAAGTTAGACGAGCAAAAGTTATCTCCAAAATCAATATTAAACTCAGTTCTTTTATTCGGTTCATTCAAATGTTGTTTACTAATTGGATAGAAATTTTTAAACTCCGCCCTTTCAATATCACTAGCATATTTTCTGTAGTCCGCCATTTAATAAGAGAAAATTTAGAAATTTTAAAACATCATGTATCATTTTTTCATCGATCTAATGTACGTTTTTATAAGAAAAGATATAAATTTTAGTAAAATAATTAAAAAAGATTAGAGTCATTTTTAATGATCTACTTCGTCATATTCAGGATTCTCTTCCTTAAATTTTTGCGATCTCGGTCACATATTTCAATAAAATCTGCACAGGATAGTAACCGCTATCTATAATATTGTTCCAATCAACTGTATCTTTATTTTCATCCAAAAACTTTATACTCAAGTGTTGATAGAGACAAAGAACAGACATATGATCTTTTAATTGATAATGTATATTTTCTTGAATGAACTCTGATGATAAAGTTTGATATTTAGCAATGTTTATACCAATTCAATTTTGTTTACGTATAATCTCCATCATATCTTCGGATAATTCATATTTTTGAGAAATGTCATCCCAATGTTCTTTTTTCAAATCTCTTTCGTGTTGCATGATAAAAAGATCGAAAGCACTGTAATGTCCCGCCATCTCTATTTATTAAGAAAAAATTTCAAAATCAAGTTTTTGTAAATTGGCTCTTTTTTGAGTTACATTCAGCACATTTTCCAGAAATTCTCTTAACTCCGTTAATGTTTGCATAGTATTTTATATCGTTTGTGGCAGTTTTCTCTTTGCACCTCACACAGTATATGAGCGCCATTTATATAAGGAAAATTAGTCATCGTAACCACCTACTCCATTAAATCTGTTGTCGATGTTTTCAAAAGTTTTATCGACATCTTCTTTAAATTTATTAAAGTTTTCTT